>NC_041386.1:2875589-2897453 GCF_002162155.2 Triticum dicoccoides | reverse complement strand
TTAGTACACAAAGCACAATGGACAATGCTTACCAAACCATGGGATCACTTGATCCCTCTCGGTACATCTTCTACGCTTTGTGAGTTGATCAACTTGATTCACTCTTGACTTAGTCTTGATCAACCTTGAATCTTTCCAACTCTATTCATTTGGATGATGTCTTGAAGGTAAACATGAATGATCACACAATCTTCTTCTTCAAGACATGCTTGCAATAAGCTCAACTCTCACATGACCAAGCTTTGGATAATTCCTTAATAGCACCTTGGTCAACCCATAAACTCCTTCAAACCAACACATGGACTCCAAGAAAAGCCTATGGACAAAACCTTCAAATATAACTCAAGGCAATCATTAGTCCATAGAGATTATCATCAATTACCAAAACCAAACATGGGGGCACCGCATGTTCTTTCACTTATTAAGGATTATATTGATGGGTTGAGTTTTACTACTACACATGATGATTTTGGTAGATATAATATGCATGTGCTTATTGCTCCTACTTGCAATTATTATGAGAGAGGAACTACATCTCCGCCTCTCCATGTTTCCAATATGATAAAATTGCAAGAAACTGTTTATACTTTGCATTGGCCTTTACTATGTGTTGGGGATATTACTACCGGAGGTAAATCGGCCTTGGGTAGCCGGGTTGACTCTTTGAAGATTAGAAGCCCATGAAGATGTAAAGATGCTAGTGCTTTACGGAGGGCCCAAAGGCGAGTTACAGTATGTAAATGTAAATCGGCCCAGTCATGTAACTTGTATAGTAAGATAGAAAGAGAGAGGCCGAACCTGATATGTTTATAAACCGGCTTCGGGACTCTGTAGCCCGGCGGGCGTCAACCTATGTATATAAAGGGATGACCCGGCCGCGGTTTAGGGACAGACAACAACAACTCGAAAGCCAGACAAAGCGGATTCGCTCCCTCGCCTTCGAAACCCTAGCAATACCAATCACAACTAGACGTAGGCTTTTACCTTCATTGAAGGGGCCGAACTAGTATAAACTCCCGTGTCCCCTTGTCCGGTTTTGTAACGCCCCGAGACTGATGTGCCCGGTGTCTTCCAGTTAGTCGCTGCGTTGCCATGTCATTTTCTTGCGTGTTGCATTTTATCATGTCATCATTTGCATAGCATCATCATGTTTTTTTCAAAACTTGCATTCGTCCGGGTTCTCCGAGTTCTCTCCGTTGTCCGTTCTGAGCCCAACCACACTTGCACGCGCCTGCGACATGTCCGAAATAGTATTTTATAAGTGGCCGGAAAAATGTTCTCGGAATGGGATGAGAGTTGACGTGTGGTCTTATTATAGTGTAGATAGACCGCCTGTCAAGTTTCATCGCATTCGGAGTTCGTTTGATAGCTCAACCGTTAAACTATAGCGGCATTATAGCCGGGCACACGTCGGACATTTTCGATCTCTGAAATCCTTGCCGGGCTGCATTTCCGTGTCTCTCTGCTCTGCCGAAGACCTCTCCTACACAACCTAGGCCCAGCCTACCCCCCTCTTTGCACAGTGCATCGACCCCTCGCGCGTGTCCGAAACTATCCCGGACCTGACCCGGACAGTCGTTACCGTTGTGTCCGGATCATCCCCAAACGTCTATAAAACATCTCCGTCTTATTAATTGGGCTCCCTAATCTATTTATCCGAGATCGTCCGATTAAGATCGGAGGGACCAAATTCCCCTATCCGAAAACCCTTTTGCTATATATGTATAGGCCCAACCCTAAAATCTAGGAGATGTGCCCCGTCGCCCGCCGCCGCTTTCCAAATCCACATCGGGATCTCCTCCCGCAGCAACCGCAACTCCACCTCGTTCTCAGCGCCGGTCCAACCAGCGCTCGCCCTCCACCTCGCTCGATCCAGCGCCTCCCGAAGCACTCGTTCCATCGACGCCTTGCTCCATCCTCTCCGTCCTCCTGCCGTTGAGCAGCACCCGAGCTCGTGGATGCCCGGCGCCCGAAGCCTCCTGCCCCCCTGTTGATGCAGCTCCCCGTTGCCTCTCTCCTTCCCCTGTTTCTTCTCTCTCCCTCACCTCGCGGCCTCTGTCTTTTTATTCAGGACGACAGGAGCATGCCCCACCATGGCCGCCTCGTCTGCACGCCGATCTGCCGCGGACTGCCCTCAGAACGGAGCTCCATCGCCACCGAGCCTCGGATCCGGCGGGTTCCTGCGCGTCCTCGACCGCGCCAAGTCCCTTGACCTGCACCGCCGTCTTCCTCTTTCGCCTCGCACCGAACCTCTGCTTCCAACCACGTCGTTGCTCTGCTCCTTGTAGATCAGAGGAACGCGCCCGCTTCAGTTCATCCCCTCTATCCGGATCGAGCGAGAGGAGCTCGCCCGGTCCAGCCGCACGTTGTTCGCGACCCCAAGGCCCAGCTGCACGCCCCTGGCCTGCCTCCTACGCGCCATGGGCCGCGCCTCCAGGACCAGCGCGCCCCTTCGCGGCCTGCCAGGCATCTCCTTCTACTGGGCCAGGCCCATGGCCAAAGTGAGGAGCCCCTCCAGTGCCCCCTTTCCTGTGCACTTCTGGGCCTGCCAGTTTTGGCCCGTGGTATCTTTTTTTAGTCCAACGATTTTCCATATTATCCTAAGACTGCAGATTTGCAGAAAAACCCTTGCACTTCATGCATATAATAACTTCACAACCATGCATCGGAATTAAACAAACTTAATATTTAAAGTGTTTAGCATTTTGTCTAGTTTCATAATATGCCACCGCCATCCATGTTTAAAATGTTGTTTACATATAATTTGCTCCTATGCCATGCTAAAATACTTTAAATCATAACTAAATAACCGTAGCTCGGTTTTAAAAAAACTTTATATGTAAATGGGGTAGAATTTTGCCTAGTTTAACATGGTGGCATCATTTTGCATGTTTAACAACTATAAAATATGGTTTAAGGCAGACCAGTACCAAACCTAATATATGCATATGAGGAGTTTCCGGACTTGTTGTTTTGTTGTTCCGGCCTCATTTAAACTTGCCTAGATTAGATAGTTTCATCTTGTTTCACCTCTTGCCATGCTAACAACATTTAATCTTGTTGGGTACATAAACGAGAGAGAACTAAATAATTGATGTGGTGTTCCGTCAATATGCAACCCATTGCATATTGAGCTCCACTTAACTTGTAGTGTTGTTTGTGCACTTTGCCATGCCATGTATCATTAAACCGGACATGCATCATACTTGTTTGCACATCATGCCATGATTATGTGATGGTTGTTTACTATGTTGTTTGCTTCTTTTTGGTGTTGCTTCTTCGGGTTGGTTCAGATAACGTCGCGTTTGTGAGGACCCGTTTGACTACGTCCGTTTGTCTTCTTCATGGACTCATTCTTCTTCCTTGCGGGATTTCAGGCAAGATGACCATACCCTCGAAATCACTTCTATCTTTGCTTGCTAGATGCTCGCTCTTTTGCTATGCCTATGCTGCGATACCTACCACTTGATTATCAAGCCTCCTATATTGTTGAACCAAGCCTCTAACCCACCTTGTCCTAGCAAACCGTTGTTTGGCTATGTTACCGCTTTGCTCAACCCTTCTTATAGCGTTGTTAGTTGCAGGTGAAGATTGAAGTCTGTTCCTTGTTGGAACATGGAGATGTTGTTCCTTGTTGGAACATGTTTACTTGTTGGGATATCACAATATATCTTATTTAATTAATGCATCTATATACTTGGTAAAGGGTGGAAGGCTCGGCCTTATGCCTGGTGTTTTGTTCCACTCTTGCCGCCTAGTTTCCGTCATATCGGTGTTATGTTCCCAGATTTTGCGTCCCTTACGCGGTTGGGATATAATGGGAACCCCTTGACAGTTCGCCTTGAATAAAACTCCTCCAGCAATGCCCAACATTGGTTTTACCATTTGCCACCTAGCCTTTTCTTTTCCCTTGGGAGTCGCGCTCCTGAGGGTCATCATTATTTTACCCCCCTGGGCCAGTGCTCCTATGAGTGTTGGTCCAAACTAGAGTCCTGTGCAGCGCCCCCTCGGGGAAACTCGAGGTTTGGTTTTAGTTGTATGGAGAGCTCATCTGAGTGTGCCCTGAGAACGAGATATGTGCAGCTCCTATCGGGATTTGTCGGCACATTCGGGCGGTGTTGTTGGTTTTGTTTTACCATTGTCGAAATGTCTTGAAGAACCGAGGTACCGAGTCTGATCGGAACGTATCGGGAGGAGGTCTATTCCTTCGTTGACCATGAGAGCTTGTCATGGGCTAAGTTGGGACACCCCTGCAGGGATTTGAACTTTCGAAAGCCGTGCCCGTGGTTATGGGCAGATGGGAATTTGTTAATGTCCGGTTGTAGATAACTTGAACCTTAACTTAATTAAAATGAGTCAACTACGTGTGTAACCATGATGGTCTCTTTCCAGCGGAGTCCGAGAAGCGAACACGGTGTTGGAGTTATGTTTGATGTAGGTTGTTCTAGGATCACTTCTTGATCATAGTTTATCGATCGTGCTTTGCCTTCTCTTCTCACTCTCTTTTACGTATGCTAGCCACCATATATGCTAGTCGCTTGCTGCAGCTCCACCTCATACCTTTTACCTTACCCATAGGCTTAAATAGTCTTGATCGCGAGGGTGTGAGATTGCTGAGTCCCCATGACTCATAGATACTTCCAAAACCAGCTTGCAGGTGCCGATGAGTCCGTGCAGATGACGCAACCAAGCTCAGGATGAGCTCGATGAAGATCTTGTCCTTTGTGTTGTTCCGTTTCCAGTTGATCAGTAGTGGATCCCAGTTGGGGTCGATCGGGGGACCTTGTCGCTTTTGGGGTTCTTCTTTTATTTTGGTTCCGTAGTCGGACCTTGATTGTATCTGGATGATGTAATGCTTTATTCATGTAATTGTGTGAAGTGGAAATTGTAAGCCAACTATGTATCTCTTTCCCTTATGTATTACATGGGTTGTGTGAAGATTACCTCACTTGCGACATTGCTTTCAATGCGGTTATGCCTCTAAGTCATGCTTCGACACGTGGGAGATATAGCCGCATCGAGGGCGTTACAGGTTTAACCCCTTTAAGCTAACCCGTTGCGATGGCTCCACAACTAAGTCCTTTCACGAGGACATCTGCCGTGACAAACCCACGACAATTGGCGCCCACCGTGGGGCTATCGCACGATAGTTTCGAGTTCTTGAAGGGCAGCTTCGATGGACTTAAGGGATACGCTGTGGGCCGGATGACGAAGAGTCGCCGCGGCAAGCTCTACATCGACAATGCAGGATGGGGTCCCGAGGTCGATTCAATCGAATACGGGTACCGGGTCCCCTTTGGTGGGATTCACGTCTTCATCGGCAAGATCGGCGAACTGGCCCCCGAGCCGGACATCTGCACCGACATCATCGAAACGGCTCGGCGTGCAAGCTCTTCGCCGGTTCAGCCCAAGGCAAGGCATGTTTTCGTAGGTGTCGTCCATGGATCAGGGCATGAGGATGGACCGGTGTCCGAAGGAGAAACCATAGTCTGCTCTGATGATGAGTCTTCTGGAGAAACCGAATCGCTTTACCAGTTGCAGGACGGCCGGATTGAGGAAGGATCCGAGGGCAACAGTATTCCGGATTCCCCCGGTCTGCCAAACCGGGCCGCCATCTTCATGGCTGGCAGACAATCGGTGCCTCATTCATCTACCACCACAGCAATGCTCTCCGGTTCAACAACGGCCACACCAGCAGGGGCAGGAAGCTCGGCGCCACCTCCGGCCCAAGTCTTATCTGATTTGTTCGACGCTTTGGCAACATTAATGTCCGCGGAGGTAGACGCAACAGCCAGGGATCAGCACGATGCGGAGATTGCAAAGGTGAAAGATCAGATAGCCCAGGCCAAGGCAGACCTGGCAGCAGAGAACGCTAGGATGGCTATGGAGCGGGCCGAGTTGGAAGCGCAGGCTTACCGGATTAGACTGGATCAGAATGCTTCAGAGGAAGTCCTGAGAAGAAGGTACCGATCACGTCTCCCATTGGTTTATGAGCCGCAGAATCTTTTCAACACGCCAGGTGTAGGAGCTGGTAACCAACCCACACTAAACCAGGCGGGGGCGCCGGGAGCAGGAGCACCGGTTCAGCCGCGCACGACGGACCTGCCTCACCGGAACAACGTTGTGCCATCAACGCCGCCCGGGCATTATTCCAACCCGTTGGACAACATTGTGGCTGCTGCATCACGCCTGGCGGCCCTCCCAATGGACGGTGAGTCACCAATTGCAGTGGAAGCACGTCGGGCCAGGGATCTCCTTCAGACAGCACTAAATTAACAGCAAGCATATTCACACAGTCGTGAGAGGATTCACTCCACTCCCCGCCCAAGCCAGAGTTATAGCAGGCACGTGGAAGACGAACCGGCCATGTCCAGTAGTGCACACCGTCGAAATTCGCCACGAGGGAACAACCCGGCTGGGGGAGGTGCTAATGCGCAAGATGTTGTGGATCATGGCCGCGCACGACGAGAGGCCGAGTTGACAGCTCGACACGAGGAACGACAGCATACTCCGGTTCACCCCGCTGCCTCCGTGGAGCCAGGGGCGATGTTCAATTCCTTAGGGGTACCGTGTTTATCTCCTGCTTTGCGTAATGTGCGACTACCCAAGGATTTCAAGGGACCTCGTAAGGTACCAAATTATACCGCCGACTTGCAGCCAGAGGCATGGGTAGAGAGCTATGAGATGGCAATGGATATGTTAGATGTAGACGAGGCGGTGTGTGCTAAATATTTCACCATGATGTTGGAAGGAACAGCTCGCACTTGGTTGAAGAGCTTGCCGATCAACTCTATTGGATCATGGGCCGAATTGAAGCACCGGTTTATCCAGAACTTCAAGGATACGTGTAAGCAGCCGATGTCAATTGTAGATCTGGCCGCTTGTGTCCAAGAGGAAGGGGAGTCCACGACCTATTGGGTCAAACGGGTCTCGGCGATTTTGCATTCGTCAGATCGTATCAACGCAGACACCGTAGTGTTAACATTAGAGGGTAATTGCGGTTTCAAACCGTTGAAACAGAAGTTGGGAAGGCTCAAACATCACTGCAACAACATGTCAACACTCATGGCTTCTTTGGTTAAATACGCTGATTCAGATAATACCAAGGATCCAGATTTAGAGGAGGACAAACCGG
The DNA here is from genome assembly GCF_002162155.2 of Triticum dicoccoides. Taxonomy (NCBI): domain Eukaryota; kingdom Viridiplantae; phylum Streptophyta; class Magnoliopsida; order Poales; family Poaceae; genus Triticum; species Triticum dicoccoides. The sequence goes on along the minus strand of NC_041386.1, from coordinate 2,890,318 downwards.
AGAAGGGTAAGAAGACCAGCAATGCCAAAGGCCAGCAACACAATCCGGCAGGCCATGGAAACGCTGGTAAGCGCAAGGCCGACAGTGGTTTGGACTTTGTCGCAAATACTAATGCACAGGAGAATGGCCAGCGCCGTAAAGGCAAGTAGCCCCAGAGGGGTGGAGGTCCAGGCAACAATTTGGAGCGTTTGTTAAATCAGCCCTGTCCAAAGCATGGATCAAAGGAGAAACCGGCATCACATCTCTGGAAAGATTGTTATATCATGCGGGATTTCAAGAATTCCAATATGTTCCAATATGACAACGGCCCGCCCGACGGTTCAGGAGGAGGTTTCCACGGGCCGGGTTACGGAGCCGGTGGTTCCGTTTCATGGTTTTCAGGCAGTCAAACCGGACACGTCAATCAAGGACACCAAGGCAACCAGGAAGGTTACAACCATCAGGGGAGTCAGCAGCAGCAGCAGTCGGGTTATCAGAGCAATCCCAAACAGCTGAACAGTGGGCAATATCATGTCTTCACTACTAGTTTGTGCAAACGTGATCAGAAGCTTCACAAAAGAGTAGTCAACTCTATTGAGCCGGCAGTACCTCAGTATTTGCGCTGGTCGGAGCAACCTATTTTGTGGAGCAAAGAGGATCACCCGCCCCGGGTTGATAATCCAGGTCATTTGGCCTTGGTGGTAGCCCCTCAAGTTGGGGGATACAAGTTCACTAAAGTGCTCATGGATGGGGGAAGTAGTATCAATATTTTGTATTATGATACATTCCGCCGTATGGGGTTGACAGATAAGGATCTTAAACCGTCGAATACGGTATTTCATCGTGTGTTGCCTGGTAAGTCTGCATATCCTGTTGGTAAGATAGCTTTGGAGGTAGCTTTTGGAGATGACTACGATTCAAGGTCAGAAACAGTGACATTTGAGGTGGTGAAGATCAAAAGTCCATACCACGCTCTATTTGGGCGGCTAGTTTATGCTAAGTTTATGGCAAGGCCATGTTATGTTCACCTGCAGCTTAAAATGCCAGGTCATAAGGGGACTATCACAGTACACGGAAGTAGAAAGATTGCTTTGGAGTGTGAAGAAGGCGATGCGGCTTATGCTGAGTCGGTTTGTGCCACGGAGGAGTTAACATTCTATAAGGAGCAAGTTGATCCGGCAGACATGACCTCCTTAAAAAAGCCAACCACGGAACATGACCCAGCATTGAAGTTCAAATCAGCTACAGACACTAATATGGTTGATTTTGTCCCTGGCAATTCATCCAAACAGTTCAGCGTCAGCGCTAACCTGGATCCCAAATAGGAAAGCACGCTCATCGAGTTCATCCGTGAGAATTGGGACATCTTTGCATGGAAACCTTCTGACATGCCAGGTGTACTGAGAGAACTCGCTGAGCACACACTCAACATTGATCCAAAATTCAAACTGGTCCGACAGTTCCTCCGCCGCTTCAACGAGGAAAGGCGCAAGGCTATAGGTGAAGAGGTCGCCCGTTTGTTGGCTGCTGGGTTTATTGTTGAAGTTTTTCATCCAGAGTGGTTAGCCAATCCGGTGCTGGTTCTTAAGAAAAACGGCACTTGGCGCATGTGTGTGGACTACACAGATTTAAACAAGGCTGGCCCTGCAGACCCCTTTGCTCTCCCTTGCATTGATCAGATAATTGATGCCATGGCGGGTTGTGACCGTTTGTGTTTTTTGGATGCTTACTCTGGTTATCATCAGATCAAAATGGCAGTTAAGGACCAGGAGAAGACAGCCTTTATAACTCCCTTTGAAGCCTTCTGCTATGTTTCCATGCCCTTGGGACTCAAGAGTGCCCAGGCAACTTACTAGCGATGTGTTCAGAATTTCCATCATAAGCAAATTGGGCGCAATGTCCATGCATATGTAGATGATATTGTGGTCAAATCCAGAAAGGAGGAGACATTGATAGATGATCTACGGGAAACTTTTGACAATCTCCTGGTCTACAAGATGATGCTCAATCCAGAGAAGTGTGTTTTCGGTGTCCCGGCAGGCAAGCTCTTAGGCTTTCTGGTTTCAAACACAGGCATTGAGGCTAATCCGGAAAAGATTGCAGCGATTACGTCCTTGGCTAAACCGGCGTGTATTAACGATGTGCAATGTCTGGCCGGCCGGATTACAGCCTTGAGCCGGTTTATCAGCCACCTTGGAGAGAAGGCCATTCCCTTATATCATATGCTCAAGAAAACGGATAACTTTGTCTGGAGTGAAGCAGCTGATAAGGCATTTGAAGATCTGAAGAAACAGCTCGTGGAACCGCCCATACTGGCAGCACCAATCGATAAAGAGCCCTTATTATTATATGTGGCTGCTAATGCTCGGGATGTCAGCGTAGCCATTGTGGTAGAGCGCAAAGAGCCTGGCAAAGAGTATCCAGTTCAACGGCCGGTTTATTATATCGGTGAGGTGCTCATTGAGTCAAAGCAGAGGTATCCGCATTGGCAGAAACTGGTGTATGGGGTGTTTATGGCAAGCCGGAAGGTCAAACACTATTTTCAGGACCACCCTATCACAGTGGTCAGTTCAGCTCCTCTGGGTGACATCATTCAAAACAGAGAGGCAACTGGCCGGATTGCCAAGTGGGCCATTGAGCTTGGACCCCACGAGCTTAGATATATACCCCGCACGGCGATCAAGTCCCAGGCACTCGTAGATTTCATCAACGATTGGACGGAGATACATGCACCTGAGGAGAAACCAGATAATACATATTGGACTATTCATTTTGATGGGTTCAGACAGCTAGAGGGTTCGGGGGCTGGAGTCGTATTAACTTCCCTACGAGGTGATAAGTTTTGTTACGTCCTCCGTTTAATGTTCCCTTGTACTAACAATGCAGCTGAATATGAGGCTTTACTCCACGGTCTTTGGATGGCTAAAGAGATGAATTTGAGCCGGGTTAAGTGCTTCGTCGATTCAGATCTAGTGGCTCAGCAAGTGTCTGGCACTTGGGATTCTAAGGACCCACTCATGGCTGCATATCGACGAGAGGTGGACACAGTGGCTGGTCACTTTAAAGGTTATCAGGTGGACCATATAGACCGGCGGAAGAATGAAGCGGCAGACGCTTTAAGTCGTCTTGGTTCCCAACGTAAACCGGTTCCGCCCAATGTCTTTCTTGATGTGTTGCACAATCCGTCAGTCAAAATACCAACCGAAGAAGATTTGGTTGTTCCTGATCCGGAGGCTCAATTGGTGGCAGCTTTGCATGCCATACCAGATTGGATGATCCCATATCTGGATTACATGAACCGGGGCGAGTTACCAGCTGACGAAACGTTGGCTCGACAGATAATCCGTCATTCCAAGTCCATGACCATACTCAATGGGGAGTTACATCGTTACAGTGTTTCAGGAGCGATTCAACGATGCGTTTCTCCTCAAGAAGGTTGTGAGATTTTGCGAGAAATTCATGAAGGGGATTGCGGTCATCATGCCGGTTCGAAGTCATTGGTTGCTAAAGCTTTTCGCCACGATTTTTACTGGTTGACGGCCCATGCTGATGCGGAGGATTTAGTCAAAAGATGTGATGGATGTCAAAAGTTTGCCCGCCGTGCGCACGTTCTGGCTCAAGAGTTGCGGATGATTCCAATTACGTGGCCGTTTGCCACTTGGGGGCTGGATATGGTTGGACCCTTCAAGCGCTCCAAGGACAAGAAGACCCATCTATTAGTAGCAGTTGATAAATTCACTAAATGGGTAGAGGCAGAGCCAGTCAGCAAGTGTGATGCAGCCACATCGGTTCACTTCATCAAAAAGGTGATATTCCCGTTTGGCTTTCCACATAGCATTATAACAGATAATGGCACTAACTTGTCAAAAGGAGAGATGGAAGAATTCTGTCAACGTGAGCACATCCGGCTTGATCTAGCATCAGTGGCCCACCCCCAATCTAATGGTCAAGCGGAAAGGGCAAATCAAGAAATTCCACGGGGTATCAAACCAAGGCTTATGGTTCCCTTAAAGCGGACGTCGGGTTGTTGGGTCGAGGAGCTACCTTCTGTGTTATGGAGCATCAACACCACACCCAATAGATCTATGGGTTACACGCCTTTCTTCATGGTTTATGGAGCAGAGGCAGTTCTTCCTAGTGACATCCGTCACGATTCGCCCCGTGTGGCAGCTTATGTTGAAGCTGATAATGAGAAGGCACGTCAGGATTCTCTGGACCTGTTGGATGAAGAGCGGGATCTTGCAGCAGCGCGTTTGGCGATTTATCAAGAAGATCTTCGACGTTATCACAGCCGTCGGGTTAAAACTAGAACCTTTCAAGAAGGTTATTTGGTGCTCCGGCTCATCCAGGATCAGACTGATATGCATAAGTTATCCCCCCCTTGGGAAGGACCCTTTGTGGTCAGCAAAAATCTGCACAACGGATCCTACTACCTCATTGATGTTCGAGAGCATGAAGACTCACGTCAATCGGAGGAGGAGACAAAGCGGCCATGGAACATAGCTCTCCTTCGGCCTTACTATACTTGAAGCCATAGGCTTTTTCACCTGTACATATTTATGACAGTGTATATACCATATAATAAACCGAAGCCTCCGTTATAAGTGGGGTATCTGTTCTTTCTTATATCATATGTGTGCTTTTACAAGTTAACGGTCAAAGCGGAGTCTTTGTTAAACCGGATTTAGCAACTGCATAACAACAACAACAACAACAACAACAACAACAAAGCCTTTAGTCCCAAACAAGTTGGGGTAGGCTAGAGGTGAAACCCATAAGATCTCGCAACCAACTCATGGCTCTGGCACATGGATAGCAAGCTTCCACGCACCCCTGTCCATAGCTAGCTCTTTGTCGATACTCCAATCCTTCAGGTCTCTCTTAACGGACTCCTCCCATGTCAAAATCGGTCGACCCCGCCCTCTCTTGACATTCTCCGCACGCTTTAGCCGTCTGCTATGCACTGGAGCTTCTGGAGGCCTGCGCTGAATATGCCCAAACCATCTCAAACGATGTTGGACAAGCTTCTCCTCAATTGGTGCTACCCCAACTCTATCTCGTATATCATCATTCCGGACTCGATCCTTCCTCGTGTGGCCACACATCCATCTCAACATACGCATCTCCGCCACACCTAACTGTTGAACATGTCGCCTTTTAGTCGGCCAACACTCCGCGCCATACAACATTGCGGGTCGAACCGCCGTCCTGTAGAACTTGCCTTTTAGCTTTTGTGGCACTCTCTTGTCACAGAGAATGCCAGAAGCTTGGCGCCACTTCATCCATCCGGCTTTGATTCGATGGTTCACATCTTCATCAATACCCCCATCATCCTGCAACATTGACCCCAAATACCGAAAGGTGTCCTTCCGAGGTACCACCTGGCCATCAAGGCTAACCTCCTCCTCCTCACAGCTAGTAGTACTGAAACCGCACATCATGTACTCGGTTTTAGTTCTACTAAGCCTAAACCCTTTCGATTCCAAGGCTTGTCTCCATAACTCTAACTTCCTATTTACCCCCATCCGACTATCGTCAACTAGCACCACATCATCCGCAAAGAGCATAAACCATGGGATATCTCCTTGTATACCCCTTGTGACCTCATCCATCACCAATGCAAAAAGATAAGGGCTCAAAGCTGACCCCTGATGCAGTCCTATCTTAATCGGGAAGTCATCGGTGTCGACATCACTTGTTTGAACACTTGTCACAACATTATTGTACATGTCCTTGATGAGGGTAATGTACTTTGCTGGGACTTTGTGTTTCTCCAAGGCCCACCACATGACATTCCGCGGTATCTTATCATAGGCCTTCTCCAAGTCAATGAACACCATATGCAAGTCCTTCTTATGCTCCCTATATCTCTCCATAAGTTGTCGTACCAAGAAAATGGCTTCCATGGTCGACCTCCCAGGCATGAAACCAAACTGATTTTTGGTCACGCTTGTCATTCTTCTTAAGCGGTGCTCAATGACTCTCTCCCATAGCTTCATTGTATGGCTCATCAGCTTAATTCCACGGTAATTAGTACAACTCTGAACATCCCCCTTGTTCTTGAAGATTGGTACTAATATACTCCGTATCCATTCTTCTGGCAACTGCATAAAGATAAAGAAAATCACTAGGGGGCTTGGTCATGTTTGAACCACAGCTACACCTCTTGATAGGCTTTTCAGCCACACAATGACAAATTTGTGGAGCCAAAGAGAGTATTGTGCACTGTACAAACTCAAACCTAGGCACACGCTGAGCATCGCTCACAAAGTTACTTGGGGGCTCTTTTTTGCAAAGCAACAAAGAGTTTGAAAGGACCCTTGTAATTGGCTATCAAGCCACGGCTTGGAAGCCTGGTGTATTCACCTAAAACCCCGGGTTAACCTGCCTTCATCAAGTAAGCCACTCCTATCCAGGTAATCCTGGCATGACCCATCGAACGCTTGACAAGTCAATCTTTTACAGACCCTGAACTTGTCATAGTTAAAACGGTGATTGGTTAATTGGAGGCCCATCTTAAAAGGCTTTGTTAAATGGTTTAACTCAGAGGCCTGGTAGCCCATGAAAAGCCTCGATTTGGAGCCTGGCAGCTCGTAAAAAGCCTCGCATATTTTCCTATTTGAATTTTGTTTGTTGACAATCATAAGTATTTTTTGTTAAACCGGCATCCTTGATCCGGCTTTCTTTCCAACCACCAGCTGTTGGCTCATGATCAGTTATAAACCGGTGGTCACTGACCCGGTATGGTTTGACTAGATCACCAGTATTATGACGAAAATCCGGTAGGTATACCGGTCCGGTTTAATAGATAGACCGGCATTATGAAAGATGAGATTATCAAACGTATCGGGTTGGTGCTAAACACCTTTGCTGTATGCACGTTTGCTCACTCAAGGAGGTATGTTCTGTACATTATTTTTTGTACAAACACTTGATTATTCAGCTCAAGTACTATATACTTCTTGGATATTATGACATGTTTAGCGGTAAACCGCTAGACACTTTTAAGTTTTTTGTACCCAGGAATGCAAGTCATCATAGATTATGCATAAAATATATCCTGAAGGGCGGCACAGATTGTCACAAAGGGCTACAAAGCATGCTCGATGGCATGGAAGATAAACAAAGTTTCAGCTATCCTATTACATGAAGCTTTAAAGCGACTCAAATAGTGCCATTGTTTTTCACAGTAGCCATATAAACCGGCGACCGGATCAAGACTCTTCCTCACGACGGTTTGACAGTTGCGGATCAGTTGGTGCACACACTTCTTCATCCCTCCCTAGCCGCTGGAAATCAGCCGTTGACCAATCGATTCCGGTTAAGGCTCAGAATACTGCTTCTTCATGGATAAGATCAGAAGGGTTAATATCAGGCGCATAAGTGTGCTTACGAATCGGAGGCACAAGTTCTTCGACTTCATGGATCTCGGCTGGCTGTCTTTTCCCTTCTGCATCATAAAATGGTTGAAAACGGGACAAATCGGTGTCTTCAGCTAATTTGCTGGCCGCTGGCCGCATCTGTTTGGTCAACCGCCAAAGATCATCATTGTCAAAGTTTGAACCGTCTTCTTTAATGCCTGGATACCCTTTAATGATATCCTCCGCTTCAAGATCTGGAATCCAGGCCTTGGCTCGAATAAGGGCAGTTAATTCTCTGGCTCTTGCAGCGGCTCTCTTCAACTCGGCAATACGCGCCGGTAACATGCCCAGCTTCTCAAGGGTTTCCTTAATCAACATTGGCGCCGGTTTGTTATAGGCTGCTGTACTAATGGCTCGCTGAGATCCAGAGTATAGCTGCTCAACCAATTTGTATGCCGCTTTGAGCTTCATCCGCATATCTGCACCAAGATGAGTGATCCGAGTTCCTGCCAAAGATTTTGTCAACATCGTGGTCAGTTTTAAGATTCATTGCCTGATGCAACATACATAAGCAGATACTTACCAAAGATAGCAGAGGTCATAGCGTTGATTTGGTGCTTCAAACCGGCTAGTTCTTCAGCCACCGGTTTCAGGGCTTCCTCGGCATCTACGGCTCTTTTGGTCAAACCGGCTTTTTCGGTTTCCCATGCAGCATGCTCTTGATTGAAGGATTCTTAATTTTTTTCATTCCGGCCAGGGCCTGGGTCAGCTCCTCTTTGGCTTTTGCAGCTTCGGCTTGTTGCGACTTCACATTTTTTTGCAAGTCAGAGTTTTTGGCATCTTTGCTTCTCAGTTCAGCCTGCAACATTGAAGGTATCTTCAACAAAACAACATATATATATGCACTAAGTATAAAGCATATAACAAGTTATCCACTTCATACTTGGGGGCTAATGCTTATTTTCTCTCAAATACTACCTTCTATGCAAGTCTCCAGAACAATGAAAGCATTATCCTTGACACTTGGGGGCTAATGTACGTTTGTTCTTAACTGGCGGTATGGATTAAAAGCCGGATTAACTTGCCAAGTTAAACCGGCCTTTGGGGGCTATGCTACAGAATGTTATCTCATTTTTCAAACATGAGTTTTATCTATGATTGAAGACACGCCTTGGCAAGGATTAATGATGGGATGCTTAAAATGTTACAAAGACCCGGTTTATGATTGATAATCATAAAACGGCTCTTTGGGGCTACTTGGAATAGTATTTCAGCCATAAATCAATATGCAAGGGAGAAGAATTTACCTCATATCATTCTTTCATCAAATTCACCAAACTGGCTTCATAATCCCGGTTTGAGTGCAGACGGTTCAAGAAGCCAGAATGAAGCTCATCAGCGTTAAGATGAGCATAGTTGGATAAGTCGCTGCTCCATTTACCTTTATCCCTGGCAAATTGCTCTTCTTTGGCGCTATGCTGAGCCAAAATGACGGGATGACCAGGAGAACTGTGGCCTGCTCCAGTAATAATAACGTCATCGCCTTGGCCTTCAGGATTTTGGGCGGATGATGATGGAATTTCAATATCTTTCATTGGATTAGCCCGGTTTGGTTCTGCCGGTTCAGCATCAGGGGCGGCAGGCTCATCATCTGTGGGTTCGTCAGTATGTTGGCCGTCAAGGGGCGGATCATCAAAAGTTGTTTCAGGATGGAGGCCTTCCGGTTCACTTGTTTGCTTCGGTTCAACTCTCGGTTCTTCTTCTTCAGCAACAGGGTCTTCTGGCGGATTGGTAACCCGAGCTTTCTTGCTGGTTCTGGCTTTGGCCCTGCAAACAGAATAAAAAGGGTTAACATCCTGTTCAAAAGATGTATGGCGTATTGAAAGGAAAGGTTTTTTGTAACTCACCCAGCCACAGTTTTCAAAGGGGGGAGTTGAGTTGCTGTCGATTCACCAGAAGAGGAAGGAGGTGTCACCTGATGCCGGGGTACTGATCCACGGGCACCTATGGGACCGGCGGACCGAGTCCCTTTCGGTTCGGCGAGGGCGGAGGTCGCACGAAGAGCGGATCGAGGCGAAGCACACGAGCGGTTTACCCAGGTTCGGGCCGCACGGATGCGTAAAACCCTACTCCTGCTTTGTGAATTGTATTGAGTTCTTGCTCGGGAGCGTGGAGTGCTACAGTACACACCAGCAGCTAACGAGACCGAGCGTGAGTGTTCTCTGAACTCTCTAACCAGCCCCCCCCCCTCTACGTTGCGCATGGGCCTCCTTTTATATGCTCAAGGGGTCACCGACAGGTGGCAACGTAGACAAGGGTAAAAATGGAAAGATGCTGCGATAGGTACAGCTACCTACTACAGTGTATCATACCTAACCTTAACGGCAGAGGACCAGGGCATTAAATGCCCGTCTGCGTCGCCTAAATAGTGTAAAAGGGACCGTCAGGGACGCCACTGCTCTCCACGATGGCAATCTTGTCAGCGCCGCTTGCCACCGCGCACCCCTGGCTGCACAGCCTCCCGCCACGTATGCCTGGAAGGGTCCCAGAGCGACACGTTGGTGGATGTGCTGGAGCGCGGGCACAGAGTGGTGGCTTGCCGCGGCAAGCGCCTTGCCGCGGTCGTTGTCTTGTCGCGTCCGGGAACTTGTCGCTCATCGGGCCTTGTCGGGACGCGAGGCGCGTCGCGACAAGTTCCTTGAGGTGCCTTGGTTGGCCTTCCCGGCAAGCTCCTCTTGCGGGGGTCTTGTGATGCCTTGGCTTGGATACTTTGTTCTTGAATGGCTCCAATGGAACCACGGAGGACCTTGGCGGTCACCCGGCAAGCCTTGCCGTGGGACGCTGCGACTGCTCGTGGACAAGTTCGGGATACTAGGGTACCCCTACTCTAGTACACCGACAGGAGCCCCCGGGCCTGGGCCATACACGATGCTGAGCGCTGTTGGGCCAGGCCCAAAACAGGGCACGGGCACGCGCGGCCTAGGTTACGCCGTATCTCTCTCCGTATCCACCGCGCCCTCCCTGAACGGCACGCGTTGAATGCGGTGTCGTGGGAGAGAACGTGGGTGGTTTCTTTATTCGGAAATGCGGAACGTCCGCCCCCTCCCTCCTTATAAGCAGGGGAAACAGGGGAAGTCCGCCCATTCGCCCGTTGCTGCTTCCAATCTCAGAAATCTCCGCCGCTCCCTCGTCTTCCCAAAGCCGAAAGAGAGCGGCGCTCCGCCCCCCATCGCCACCAACACCACCAACGCTGTCGACCTCCTCCACTACTTCCGCCATGGCTCCAAAAGCCGACAAGGGGAAGGTCGTGAAGTCGACCGAGGCGCAGTGGCTTGCGGCGCTGCGGAAGGAGCGGGCAGTCTTCCCCCCCAAGCTTGCCGCGAAGGAGCTGAGGGAGAACTACTACCTCTTCTGGTCGACGGAGACACGAGCGCATCCGCGCACGAAGGTACTCCCCGCCGCCGCTTGGAAGAAGGCCCCAAATGGATACCCTTTCTTCGCCTTGTTCTTCTACTGCGGGCTCTGCCCGCCTTTCTCTGAATTCTTCTGCGATATCATGAACACCTACGGGTTCCACCTCCTTGACTTCACCCCCAATGCCGTGCTGACCATGGCAGTTTTCGCACATCTCTGCGAAAACTTTGTCGGAGTCCACCCCAGTGTTGCCCTCTTTCGCCATTTCTTCATACCCCGAGTAGAGAGAGGAGAGCCTCTATCCGACGGGATCGCCTGGATCTCAAGGGCCGGCAAGAAGGAAACTTATCTGGAGGGAGAATTCCGCGGCAAGTGGGAGGAGTGGAGAGCAGACTGGTGCTGGATTGACGAGGAGAACCCGCAGCCATTCACCACCCAGCGCCAAACCCCAGTAGCACGCGGCAGCGATTGGAGTGATGTGGCCCCGGAAGACGACAGGCTGAAGATTGCTGTCACCCGGATCCTGCGCCTCAGGCTCGCCGGGCTCACTGTAGGCGCTGTTGGCGCAGACTTTCTTCGCCGCCGCATCGCCCCCCTGCAGGAACGGGGGAGACCTGCCTGGGAGTTCAAGAACGCGACGGATATCATGAGGCTGCGGCCGGGCCTCAACTTCAACTTCACGGTTCTGGAGCTAACGCTATGCTGCAGGAGCTGTTCAAGTATGACCCCCAACATCCCGAGGTGTTCAGGTTGCCGGGGGGTGTCGTTCCGTTGTGCAACAATTCCGCGCTCGACCGCATTCGTGCAATGATGCCGCTGTGCGACTCGCATGGAATTGTGCCAACTTGGCAAGAGCCTGCAGACGACGTCGTGCGGCAATTCTTCGATGACTTGGTGGAAGTGCCGATCCGCTCCAACGAGAAGGATGGCCTCACCCGCGACACCACCGATGCGGAGATGGCACTCATCGCCACTAGGCTGGAAGAGGCGGCGACAGCCACGGCCGCGGGCGAATTTGGATTCACCGTGGAGGAGGCAGATGCAGCAGAGGTGGCAAGCCATGCCGAGCGAAGGGAGCCCGCCGGTGAGAAAGAACTTGCCGGTCATGGCGTCGGGTCGAGCGAGCCCGCCAAGGATACGAGCAGCTCGCTGGAGATCAAGTCCTCTTCCTCTTCATCTTCGGGCAGCTCGCCGCAAGCAGAGCCTCCATCCCCACCAAGAAGGCGTCTCCGCAAGGCCGGTGACGTAGCGGAGCGGCAAGCGGGTCAATAGTCGCCGCGCCGCGTGACACGCTCCACCGCGGCAAACACCGTTGCCGTGGGAGCGCCTCATGCCGCGACGTCAACTGGAGCGGGGTCTAGCCGGACCACCGCTTCAGTTCCTGCCGCTACTCACGCCGCACCGGCAGCCGGAGCGGGGTCGTCTCAGACCACCGCCACTGCTCCCGCCAAGCGGCCAAGGGAAGCTTCTCCTCCGCCTCCTCGCGCCGGGCGCGCGCCGGACTTCGACTTCTCCGCATTCAGCTCCGACGAGGAAGAAGAAGAAGAGTAAGCTTCTCTTGCTGTACTTGGAGTTCTTCAATTCTTGCTGTTTTGTTTTGTATCTCATTTGCTTTTCCCTGAACTTGTTCCTCTTTAGGACTCTGGCCCAGAGAGCAGCAAAGAGGGCCAAGGTCCCGGTGATTGTCATCGAGGACGAACCTACTGCGACAGCAGGAGGTGCGGCCGAGACAACCTTGCCGGACCCGACAACTTTTCTCCAGAGCAGCCCCCAGCGTAAGTATATGGTTTGCTTTCCGCTTGTGAGGTGAGCATGGATACTCTGTCTTTGCTGATATCTGACTGCTGGTTTGTGTAGGAGCAGAGCAGCCCCACCAGGAGCCAAGGGAGAATCCCCCGACAAGGGAGAACTCTCCGGCAAGGGAGGGCTTCCCGGTAAGGGAGAAGTCTCCGGCAAGGGAGGGTTCTCCGGCAAGGGACAGCACCAGCGGCCCCCGACGGCGGAGACCACGACTGCAGAACCTGGTACAGGTAATCCTTTCGCTACAAGATTTCCCTTGGGTTCTTCTTCTCTTGATCTTCTTTTTGTTGGATTTTTGCTTGACTCTTCTCCCCTTTCCGGCTGTCAGACCCATCTGCTACAGAGCCGATGGAGACCGAGGTTGCCACCGAAGAAGCAGCCGGTGCTGGCGATCCCGCCGACGCAGAGGCCGCCAAGGCTGCCGCCGCAGCAACTGGCGAGGGGTCCGGTGATCGCACTGACGGCCCTGAGGCCGCAAGAGCTCCAGGCTCTACACTAACCGCTGACCCGTCCGCCGCTGCCGCAGCACCAGGCTCTGAAGAGCCCCAGCCAGGCGTCTACTTGAAGGCTGGCGAAGGCATCTTCATCAACCTCCCTTGGGCGTCAAGCTCTAGAGCGCCGGTCGAAGGGGAGATCTTCGATGGAGAAGTGCTCGCCTCCGCTGGGCTGACGCTGGTTGACGCGCCAAGCAGCAGCAACGAGCCTGAGGAGGAGCGACTGCTGCGGAAGCTGTTGTTGCTCTCCCGCACGCGGCAAGCCAAGCTAGACTCCCGCGAGGCACTTGTCGCGAAAGCGGGAGCAGACATCGAGAAGCGCGCGGAGGAGCTCCGGGGTCTTCACCAGGAAGCTCTCCGGTCCTTGGCAGAGGAGCGGGAGCAACTTGCCGAAGCGCAGAAAGCCTTCCTCCTCGGGAAGGCCGAAGTCGAAGAGCAACAGCGGCTTGCCGCTATGAAGCTATCCGCGGAGGAGGGCGAGCTGGCGCAGCGGAAGGTCAATCTCGACGCCCACGAGGAGGAGCTTGCCGTGCGCGAGGAGAAACTCGGCGGAGCCCTCAAGCAAGCGGAGGATGCTGCCGCCGCCGCCGAGGCCGCCAAGAAGGAGTTGGAGACGAAGGTGGCACAGCTGGAGGCCGATCTCGCCGAGAAGGGCAGAGAGCTCAGCGTCGCCAAGGACTCCAACGCGAATCTTGAGTTGAAGCTGACTGCTTTGACCAAGACTCTGGACGGCGCCAAGAAGTAGGAGGCGGCCTTGAAAGAAGAGATCAAGGCCGACAAGGCACTGCTGGAGAGTGTTGCCGCCACCCAGAATGCCTTCAGGGAGACTGTGGAGCACTGGACGGAGAGTCTTGTGAGTGTCGCCGCCAACATAGACAGGGAGCTGGCGCAGCTGGGGATGGAGGACCTCGGGTATCCCTTCGACGAGAACCTCCAACCCAGCGCCAAGCTCGTCTTGTTCTTCAAGGGCGTGGCGACGGCCCTCCAGCGACTCCGGGAGAGGATCCCAAAGCAGCTGGCCGACGAGTCGCGCAAGATCTGCCGGGAGCTCTTCAGAAAGTGTTGGTGAAGGTGGCCTTCCGCAATCCGGGCCTCAACCTCACCAACGTCCTCAAGACCCTGCCGCCGGACGCTGATCTGTAGGCGCTCAAGGCCCTTGTCGCACCCATTGTGGACAAGGTGAGCGGGATCAAGAGGATCGAGGGCGATCGCGTAGACTAGGCCGCCCATTTCTTCTTTTCTTGTCGCTGTTTGTCATGTTATGGAAACAATCTGTTAGAGCCGCGACAACCTATCTTTGTAATATAACTCTATTCTGGGTAATAATTGTAATGTTATTCCCTTTACTTGATTCCTCCCTTTGTATGTCTTTTTACCCTACGCTTTTAGGGAACTTGCCGGTGCAGGCACCTGAGCCGCGAGCACTGAGTGCGGGACGTCAGCAGCCTGCTGGCGGTGCCGCTACTGACAAGAAACCTTGTCGCAACTAGTTGCAGCTCGCTTAAGTTGTTGAGCGGACTCGAAACAAAGTAAGGGCGCAACTAGCCACGAGTTGGTTCCTCCGCGCACAGGTTTTCCATACAAAGTGCGGTCGTTCAAGGGAGATAACTTAAAAATTAAAAAAACTGATTGCTCAAACTTTGGCAACTTAGCTTTTCTGTTGTTTGCTTCCTGGCAAGGC
>NC_041386.1:2865206-2875280 GCF_002162155.2 Triticum dicoccoides | reverse complement strand
AAACTTGTGGGCGAGGGAACCTTACTTTCCTTGAGAAAAAAGAAAGAAGAGAAAATAAAGATATGGAGCCTTACGGCTCGTTATTGCTTATCATGGAGTAGGTGCTGCACAAAGTGTCAGATAACATATGCAAAAAATAGAAAGCATGAAATTGACAAAATGTGCGGAGCACATGAGCTTTACTTATGCACGGGGTCTGCGCCCGGCTTTGTACAAAGGATTACATGCAACAGCGGCAAGACTTGTATAAAAGGTGGTTGCCGGAACAGGTTCCGGCAACCGCGCCTTACGGGTAAAACATACGAAGATGCTCAATGTTCTAGGAGTTGCTCACCGGAATGGCATCTTCAGTCTCAAGGCGGACAGCGCCAGGCCTAGTGACTCGTTTCACCCGGTAAGGGCCTTCCCACTTCGGCGTCAACTTGTTGGAATTCTTGGCGGACTGAACACGCCGAAGAACAAGGTCGCCTTCCTCGAGACTTCTGGCATTAACTTTGCGGCTATGGTAGAGGCGCAAAGCTTGCTGGTAGCAAGCAGCTCGCACAGCAGCCTGAAGACGGTCTTCCTCAAGGAGCAGCGCGTTATCTTGTCGTAGCTGCTCTTGCTCAAACTCATCATAAGCGAGCACTCGAGGTGATCCATATACGAGTTCCATGGGGATAACTGCCTCTGCTCCATAGACTAGAGCGAAAGGTGTCTGGCCAGTGGCTCGATTTGGCGTCGTCCTGATCGACCAAAGAACCACCGGCAGCTCCTCGATCCAGTTTCTTCCGTACTTGTGCAGCCTGTCGAAAGTTCTGGTCTTGAGCCCGCGCAGCACTTTAGCATTTGCCCTCTCCGCTTGACCGTTGCTTCTCGGGTGTGCAACAGAAGCGAAGCAGACCTTGGCGCCAAGATCTTGGACGTACTGCATGAAGGTGCGGCTCGTGAATTGCGTATCGTTGTCGGTGATTATCCTGTTAGGGATCCCGAAGCGACAAACAATCGACCTGAAGAACTTGACTGTTGACTGTGCTATCACCTTCCTCACTGGTTCCACTTCCGGCCACTTTGTGAACTTGTTGATTGCAACGTACAAGTACTCAAAGCCCCCGACTGCTCGGGGAAAGGGGCCGAGGATGTCGAGCCCCCAGACCGAAAATGGCCAGAATAAAGGGATCGTCTGGAGAGCTTGAGCTGGTTGGTGTATCTGCTTGGAATGGAACTGGCACGCTTCACACTTGGTTACTTGTGCAGTTGCATCCTGGAGGGCTGTCGGCCAAAAGAAACCTTGCCGGAATGCTTTGCCGACAAGTGCTCTTGCGCCAATGTGGTGTCCACATATGCCTCCATGTATCTCTGCCAACAGCTTTTGTCCGTCTTCCCGGTGAATACACTTCAATTTCACACCGTTGAGTCTTCTTCTGTACAGTGTCTTGTCGACAAACTGGTACATACTTGACTGCTGGGCTACTCTTTCCGCTTCTGCTTGCTCTTCGGGAAGTTCTCCTGTCTGAAGGAAACGGACAATCTGCTGCGCCCATGCTAGAGCTTGTGGCTCGACAACAAGGACTAAAGGCGAATCTGCTGCTGCGGGAACATCCGCTTCTACGGTGAGAACCTGCGGCTCTGCCGGAGCTTGACGTTCCCCGGCAAGCTTGCCGGAGCAAAACTTGTCGGGAGCTTCTGCTTCGACGGAGCAAACCCTAGGGCTTGCCGGAGCAGATTGCTCCTCAGCGCAAGGCAAATCTGTCGCTGCGGGAACGTCCGCTCCTACGGCGAGAACCTGCGGTTCTACCGGAGCTTGATGTTCCCCGGCAAGCTTGCCGGAGCAAAACTTGTCGGGAGCTTTTGCTTCAACGGAACAAACCCTAGGGCTTGCCGGAGCAGACTGCTCCTCAGCGCTCTTGGCGTTGATCTTGGGGACCTTCTTGGCGGCGGCTTCGGGGAGCTCTGCCGGCAAATAGTCACCAGAAATCAACTTCCTCTTCTTGCTCTGTCCAGTTGATGGCGCTACAGACGGTTGAGTCAGCTTGAGCACAAAAATCCCTGGTTCCACAGGTAACTTAAGTGCGGCGCACTTTGACAGGCCCTCGGCAATGGTGTTCTGAGCTCTTGGAACATGCTCCATCTACAGGCCGTCAAAGTGCTCTTCTAGCTTTCTCACTTCATCGACGTAGGCTTCCATCAACGGACTCTGATAGCTCTTGTTCACTTGCCGGACGACAAGCTGCGAGTCACCCCTGACAATGAGCTTCTTGATCCCAAGGTCTGCCGTGATCCTGAGACCGGCAAGCAAGCCTTCATACTCTGCAGTATTGTTTGTTGCTTGCTCCTTGGGAAAGTGCATCTGGACTACGTACTTGAGGTGCTCTCCGGTGGGTGCGACAAGCAGCACGCCAGCGCCGGCGCCTTGCAGCGAAAAGGCACCATCAAAGTACATCAGCCACTCTTTGCTTGCTTCTTCGACGGGGATGCTCATTTCTGGAATTTGTTCATCTGGTGTTGGCGTCCATTCTGCTATGAATTCTGCCAATGCTCTGCTTTGGATAGTTGAAGTACTCTCAAACTTAAGGGCAAAACCTGACAGTTCCAGTGCCCACTCAACAATCATGCCTGTCGCTTCTGGATTCTGTAGTATCCTCTTCAGCGGAAAGCGAGTGACAACTGTGATCTCATGTGCTTGGAAGTAATGGCGCAGCTTTCTCGAGGCCATGAGAAGGCCGAAAAGCAATTTCTGCAGGCCAGAGTACCTTGACCTAGCCCCCTACAGAAGGGAACTAACAAAGTAAACTGGGCGCTGCACCATCTTCTTCTGTATCTCCTCTCGCATCTGCGCAGATCCATCTTTGTCGGGACCAGAGCTTGCCGGGGAAGCCCGCTGCTTGTCACTGGATGTGCCTGCCGTGGTTGCTGGCTCGTCATCTGCCTCCCTCTCTGCTACTAACACAACACTAACCACTTGATTGGTTGCCGCTATATACAGCAGCAACTTCTCTTGTGGCTTAGGTGCGACAAGTATTGGAGTGGAGGACAGGTATCTCTTCAAGTCTTGCAGCGCAGCCTCCGCTTCCGGAGTCCATTTCATTGGACCTGCCTTTTTCAATATTTTGAAAAACGGCAGGGCGCGCTCAGCAGACTTAGAGATAAACCTGCTGAGAGCAGCCACGCAACCGGCAAGTCTTCGTACATCCTTGACATGCTTTGGTGCTTCAATCTGCTCAATGGCCTTGAACTTGTCGGGATTGGCTTCGACTCCCCGCTGAGACACGAAGAACCCGAGAAGCTTGCCGGAGGGGACTCCAAACACACACTTCTCGGGGTTGAGCTTGAGGTTGATCTTACGCAGATTTGCAAAAGTCTCGTCTAAATCTTGAATCAGAGTTGCCTTGTCCTTGCTCTTGACCACTATGTCATCCATGTAGGCTTCCACATTTCTGTGTATTTGCGGCTCAAGAGCGACATGGACTACTCTTGCAAATGTTGAACCAACATTCTTTAATCCGAAAGGCATCCATATGAAACAGTACGTGCCACATGGAGTAATGAATGCGGTCTTCTCCTCATCTTCTTCTGCCATGAAAATCTGATGGTATCCTGAGTATGCATCAAGAAATGAAAGCAAATCACATCCGGCTGTGGAGTCAACAATCTGGTCAATGCGCGGCAAAGGAAATGGGTCTTTGGGACAAGCTTTGTTAACATCGGTAAAATCGATACAAAGTCTCCATTTCCCGTTCGCCTTGCGCACGACTACAGGATTGGCCAACCACGTAGGATGGAGCACTCCTCTGACAAGGCCTGCTGCTTCCAACTTCTTGATCTCTTCTGCAATGAATTCTTGGCGCTCCACTGCTTGCTTCCTGACCTTCTGCTTGATGGGCCGCGCATGAGGACAAATGGCAATATTGTGCTCAATTACTTTCCTGGGAACACCGGGGATGTCAGACGGTTGCTACGCAAACACATCGACACTCGCCCGCAGGAAAGCAATGAGCGCGCTTTCCTATTTAGGGTCGAGAGTGGCGCTGATGGTGAAGGTACCACCAGTGCCGTCCTCCTTGGCGGACACCTTCTTGGTTTCTGGTGGAGCTGCCATTGTCTTCTTACACTTGCCGGTGGAGCTCGATGGTGCGTCCTCGACGGCAGCGCAGCACTCCGAAGAGGTGCGCTTGCCGGAGTGGGCATCAGAACTCTTGCCGGGCTTGGCCTTCTTCTTCC
Organism: Triticum dicoccoides; assembly: GCF_002162155.2. Taxonomy (NCBI): domain Eukaryota; kingdom Viridiplantae; phylum Streptophyta; class Magnoliopsida; order Poales; family Poaceae; genus Triticum; species Triticum dicoccoides. The sequence continues at coordinate 2,871,080 of NC_041386.1, read as the reverse complement.
CCCCGAGAGCTTCAACGGCAAGTGGCTTGCTATCTGTTGCGGCTGCCACTTCCCGGTAGATCTTGTCGGCGCAGATAAGAGCATCCTTCTTGTCGCCAGGGACAGAGATGACGCTCATCGGGCCTGGCATCTTCAGCACGTTGTATGCGTAGTGAGAGGCTGCCATGAACTTGGCGAGTGCTGGACGACCGAGTATCCCATTGTAAGGCAATGGGAAATCGGCAATGTCAAAAGTGACCCTCTCAGTCCTGAAGTTCATCTCGCTGCCAAATGTTACTGGCAATGTGACCTTCCCCTTCGGCTTGCTCCTTCCCGGGTTGATTCCTTGGAATGTGCCGGTCTCTTCAAGCTCGCTGTCAGGGATCTGGAGTTTCTGGAGTACAGGGGAGGAGATCAGGTTCAAGCCGGCCCCGCCGTCAACTAGCATCTTAGTGACCTTGAGGTTGCGGATAGTTGGTGAAACCAACATCGGCAAACACCCGACCGCAGTTGTGCGATCAGGGTGATCCTCAATATCAAAGATGATAGGCGTGCTGGACCATTTCAGAAGCTTGCGTGACTCGACAGGTGGTTCCGCTGCATTGACTTCCCGCACCCACTGCTTGAGTTGGCGGTGCGAAGTATGCAGAGAAGCACCGCCGTCAATGCACAAGACCTCTGTGGCTTTCTGGAACTCCTGCTCACTGGTCTTGACATCATCCATGTCTTCTTCGTCGTCGTCATCTTCATCCTTGTCGCGGCCGCGGGGAGGTCTGTCTCCTTGCCGCTGCTTGGCCTTGCCGCGGCGTCCTCCCCGGCCGGCGCGCTTCTTGCCAGATTCTCCGTCGCCTCCTTGGGCCCTCTCCTTGTCGCATCGCTCGTATTCAGCCTTTTGCTGCTGGACAAGCTGCTCGACCTTCTTACAGCTCTGGAGGTCATGGCCCTTGGTGCGGTGGATCTTGCAGTACTACTTGTCGGTGCCGTCCTGCTTGTCGGCGACCGCCACAGCCTGGCAGTTGGTGCATGCGGCAATCTCCTTGCCAGAGCTACCAACTTTGGCTTTATTGGCGCCACCTTCGTTGCCGGACTGCTCAACGACTAGCACATCTTTGCCTTTCTTCTTCCTGTTGTTCCGCCACCGGTTTTTCTTTGCCGGGGCCGCATCCTCGGTGTCAGATCCTCCTGCTCCTGTATTCTCTCCGGGGAGTTTCCTCCCTTCTTCAGCACATGCACACTTGTCGGCCAGGCATACAGCTCACTGACGTCCATAATCTTGCACATCGCCATCTCCTCCCGCATCCTGCGGTTACGCACGTTCTGGTGGAACGCGCTGATGACCGCGACAGGGTGGACATCTGGGATGTTGTGCTGTACACGGCTGAATCTCTGAATGTACTTGCGCAGAGGCTCTCCTTCCTTCTGGGCGAGCAGATGAAGGTCACTCTCTTGGCCATGAGGTTTGTGGCCGCCTGTAAAGGCGCCGACAAACTGATGGCATAGGTCTGCCTAGGAGGATATGGAGTTGTCCGGCAAGTGCATGAGCCAGGACCTGACGTTGGGCTTGAGCACCAGCGGGAAGTAGTTGGCAAGGATCTTGTCGTCCCGCCCCCCGACAGCCTGCACCGCGATGGTGTAGATGCTGAGGAACTCCGACGGATGCGACTTGCCGTCGTACTTCTCTGGTACGTCTGGCTTGAAATTCTTCATGCTGGGCCACTGGACTTGCCGCAGCTCACGAGTAAACGCAGGGCAACCTACCGCGTACGGCAAGTCGCCTGGTTCCCCTGGCGCATGCATGTCGACAGAGGGCCCATCGCACTGGTCTGATTGACGTCGCGCTTCTCTTCGGCGCTCGATGCGAGTACGAGCGTCTTCTTGCTGTCGTTCTTGAAGAACTTGGCGCTGATCGCGATGAGCTCGTGGATCTGATGACGCGGTGGAGTCGCTGTCGAGGTGGATCCGGCGAGTCGGAGATCTTGGCCTTCGGGGCGGAGAGTGCATAGTGGTTGCACCCCCACCGGTCTTGTCGCCACCGGCTCGTGCCTGGCTGACTTGTCGCGGCTGCGACGTGCTCGGGTGCCGTTGGGTGTCGCCGTTGGTGAAGCCGATGAGACTCTGAATGGTGGCCCTCCAGTCATCGATCTTGTCTGCCGCTGGAGGGTAGTCCAGGAGCAGTTGAGCTCGCGCCAAAGCTTCTGCTGCAGTGGCGGGTGGCGGTGGCGAACGGTGCGAGGAGCGGGATATGCTCGGACTTCTAACTATGTTAGAAGGAGCAGTGTCCCGTCCAGGCGACCGTGCATCGCTCGTGCCAGCATGTTGGCGTGCATGCTGGTCTTGAGCACTCCGAGATCCACCAGCTCGATCTTGGTCCAGCAAACGCATGGTACCGTGAGTACCATGACGCTGCCGGTCCCGCGCCTCCTGAGATGGGCGCGGTGCATGTACGGACGCCGAGGTCTTGGAGTGCGCCCGGTCGTTGTGGGAGCCGGCTACGCCGCCGATGGGCAGCGCAGCCTTGTCCTTGGACCTGGCAGCATCGTGAGCTCCCTCATCGACGCCCGTTCTTCCGCCGGCGTCCGCCCCATCAGCCGTTTGCTCCAGCGGTGGTGGGTTTGACGCGGACGGAGCAGCCGCCTCCGAAGCCTTCTTCTTCGGTGGCATGTTGATGAAGATGATGAAGATCTAGCTCGCTTGGACGCCGGATCTGGTTCACACAACCTCGACGGCCCCTACCTGGCGCGCCAAAGATGCCGGGGTACTGATCCATGGGCATCTATGGGACCGGCGGACCGAGTCCCTTTCGGTTCGGCAGGGGCGGAGGTCGCACGAAGAGCGGATCGAGGCGAAGCACACGAGCGGTTTACCCAGGTTCGGGTCGCACGGATGCGTAAAACCCTACTCCTGCTTTGTGAATTGTATTGAGTTCTTGCTCGGGAGCGTGGAGTGCTACAGTACACACCAGCAGCTAACGAGACCAAGCGTGAGTGTTCTCTGAACTAGCTAACCAGCCCCCCCCCCTCTATGTTGCGCATGGGCCTCCTTTTATATGCTCAAGGGTCACCGACAGGTGGCAACGTAGACAAGGGTAAAAATGGAAAGGTGCTGCGGTAGGTACAGCTACCTGCTACAGTGTATCATACCTAACCCTGACGGCAGAGGACCAGGGCATTAAATGCCCGTCTGCGTCGCCTAAATAGTGTAAAAGGGACCGTCAGGGACGTCACTGCTCGCCACGGTGGCAATCTTTTCAGCGCCGCTTGCCACCGCGCACCCCTGGCTGCACAGCCTCCCGCCACGTATGCCTGGAAGGGTCCCAGAGCGACACGTTGGTGGATACGCTGGAGCGCGGGCACAGAGTGGTGGCTTGCCGCGGCAAGCGCCTTGCCGCGGTCGTTGTCTTGTCGCGTCCGGGAACTTGTCACTCACCGGGCCTTGCCGAGACGCGAGGCGCGTCGCGGCAAGTTCCTTGAGGTGCCTTGGTTGGCCTTCCCGGCAAGCTCCTCTTGCCTGGGTCTTGTGGTGCCTTGGCTTGGATACTTTGTTCTTGAATGGCTCCAAAGGAACCACGGAGGACCTTGGCGGTCACCCGGCAAGCCTTGCCGCGGGACGCTGCGACTGCCCGTGCACAAGTTCGGGATACTAGGGTACCCCTGCTCTAGTACACCGACACCTGATAATTTGAATCGGACGGATTAAGAGGCTGTCTGAAATAACCTGCCTTGGGGTAAGAATGGTCAGAAGTAGGAGAGACCTCAGACCGACGCATCTGAACTGGAGTATCAGGTAAACCGGTAGAGGTGACCTGTTGGCCACTGTGCCGAGTTGTCCGGCGAGCCTCATGCTGTTGAGTCTTCAAAATAAATGTTGGATCCAAGTGAGCAAGAGGGTGAGAAAAGCTTACTTTCCGGATTGTTTGGCGAGTTTTTTGTGTTGGCATAGAGTCTGAACCGGAGGAAAGGGTAATTAACTCTACGTCCTCAGCGTAACTAGCTTCGGCCTCCCGAGGAAGATCATTGTTAACAAGATGCATAAAAAGAGAGCCAAGTGAATCAAGTTCTACCTCAGCTTCTGGGTCATCAGTATCATCATCAAGCTCCATATTAATCCGGTCAGCCATTTTCTGCTTTGACGTCCGCTTTACGGCTTTGGTCTTCGGGCAGGTTGGCTTGGCCACTTTGTCTCCAGTTGGTTTTGGAGCTTTCTCTATGGATTTCCGTTTCCAGAAGGGGTCATCACCCTATACATATAAATAAGAAGGGTTACGGCTTGTATAAGTCAAAGATATTAGAGATGAAGAGGAAGTGTAATGCTTACAGCAGGCGGTTTGTTCTTGGTGTAGAAGGGACTCAGGCCGGTTTGACTACAGTCCAGTTCCGATTCACTCAGAATCTTTTTTACACCTTCAGTAACTTCTTCCTCAGATAATTGGATGTTGCAGTGGCGTTGAGGATCGTCAACCTCACCGGTATATTCGCACATTAAACCAGGACGCCGGCTTAGCGGCAAGATACTCCAGGATATCCAACAACATACAAAATATACACCTGTTAAACCGTTTGCCATAAAGGTCCGGAGTTTGGCGATTTGAGGAGCATATTTTGCCCTTTCTGAGGAGCTCAGGCGTTGTGGCATTGGGTGAGTATTGGATAATCTATGATCTCGGAAGCCAGGGAGGGGATTCTCATCTTCAGGCGAAGTGTCTCTGCAATAGAACCATTTTTGGTTCCATTCCTTTGGGTGGCTATAGTGTTTGGCATGAGGAAATTCCACTTCTTTCTGCTTTTGAATCGAAACACCACCAAGCTCTGTATTTGGGCCATTCACAAACTCTGTGCGCCGGTTTAAGTGAAAGAAATCCCGGAACAATTCTGCAGTTGGTTCTTCCTGTAAATAGGCTTCACAGAAGACTTGGAAGTTTCATAAGTTGGAGACTGAATTAGGACCAATATCTTGTGGATGCAGTTGGAAGCTGGCAAGCACATCTCGATAAAATTTGGACCCTGGCGGTTTGAAACCACGGCTTTTATGGTCAACAAAGATTACCACTTTGCCTTGTCTTGGGGTTGGAGGATTCTCAGTTCCTGGGGCTCGCCATTTGATCTCCGTTTTCTTAGGAAGAGAGCCGATGCTAACCATCTCATCTAGTTGAGCCTCAGTAACCCGGGAACGAGCCCAGTTGCAGGCAGTGAACTGTTTGGCCATTGCAAACTGAACAAACTGAAAATGAAAGGCCGGTTTATAAATTATGCATGATCATACACAAGAGACAAGGGAGTAAGAAATGTACTAATATAATAAATGGTACAACCCGGAGACTAGTATGATGAGAAAGAAGGTAATGTTGGCGCAAGATTGATCAGACACTATTAAACCGGAGCGTAATTATGAAGGTAACATGCTCTTCCGGTTTATCAAAGGGCTAATGGCATAGACTATTTATCCAATATCAAATCGCTTATATTGGTGCGAGGAGAAACAGATTTCACAGTGATGTATAAAATTTTCAGATCTAGAGATAAGACAGAAAAGCAAAAGTAATTGGATCTGGAAGGGGTGCAGAACTAAAGCAATTTTTGACAGACAAATCAGTTCTTTGCGCATAAAGATTTGTGATGATCATGGTAGGTAAGCTACGGTAAGAGATGTATCAAGCATGAAGTGTCCATCTATTAAAGGAAGAACATGGAAGAATAACACAGATGTACTTCGGAAGAACTGTGAGGAAATATCGAAACCCTAGAACAAATCTATGGTGAAAAAAGCAGAGAACTTACCGAAGTTAGTGAGGAAGCAGAAGGGCGCCGCAGTTCTCTGGTGCATTCAGGGCGATGCAACGGCCGAGGTCGGAGCAGAAAAGATGGTCGACAGTGGCGGCGGAGTTCCAGAGGCTGAGCG
>NC_041386.1:2834497-2864889 GCF_002162155.2 Triticum dicoccoides | reverse complement strand
GGTCCTATTTATAAGGCGAAGTGAAAAATGGCAAGTGCGGGAGTTGAGGAGTTCGAAAAATGGATAAGTTAATAAAGGTGTCGCCTCGACAACTGGATATATAATAAATGAAGGAAATCTCCGATATCAACAGATGGATGACGTCAGGACGGTTTATCGTAATTTTGAAGTATGACGTCACGGCGGTTTACAAGATCAAAAACGAAGACAAGAGAGAAGATTTTTTCTAAAGTGTGGAAGATTGACATGAACAAGTTCAAACCAATCTGGGGCCTAATGTTGGGGATATTACTACCGGAGGTAAACCGGCCTTGGGTAGCCGGGTTGACTCTTTGAAGATTAGAAGCCCATGAAGATGTAAAGATGCTAGCGCTTTACGGAGGGCCCAAAGGCGAGTTATAGTATGTAAATGTAAACCGGCCCAGTCATGTAACTTGTATAGTAAGATATAAAGAGAGAGGCCGAACCGGATACATTTATAAACCGGCTTCGGGACTCTGTAGCCCGGCGGGCGTCAACCTATGTATATAAAGGGATGACCCGGCCGCGGTTTAGGGACAGACAACAACAACTCGAAATCCAGACAAAGGGGATTCGCTCCCTAGCCTTCGAAACCCTAGCAATACCAATCACAACTAGACGTAGGCTTTTACCTTCGTTGAAGGGGCCGAACTAGTATAAACTCCCGTGTCCCCTTGTCCGGTTTAACCCCTTTAAGCTAACCCGTTCCGATGGCTCCACAACTAAGTCCTTTCACGAGGACATCTGCCGTGACAAACCCACGACACTATGTGTGCATGAATTGTTCTTTTATGACATCCCGATGCATAGGAAGAGAGTTAGACTTCGTTGTTGCATGGTATACGTTACTTTGTGCTCACTACTAAATCACAAATCATTGTTAATTAAAAATGGCTTTGATATACCTTGGGATCCGGGTGGATCCATTACTTGAGCACTATATGCCTAGCTTAATGGCTTTAAAGAAAGTGCTGCCAGGGAGACAAAGCGGAAGTTTTAGAGTCATTTATTTCTATTTAGTGCTTTTATATAGTTCAAAAACAAAAAAAATAAAGAGGGGAACCCAAAACTTTTCAAAAAGGAAAGTGAAAGTGAGAGAGACAAGCATTGTTGAAGTGGGGGAGCTCCTTGAACTTTGTTCATGCTCACGGAAACTTTGTCAATCTTGATTACAGAAACTTTTCAACAAAAATAATTATCCCCTTGTACAATTCCATTGTATTATAAAAATAATGTGCCAAGATTTGACTTTAGGATGTTTACATTGCTTGTTGGTTTGTGCGGTGCAAGACAGAAACTTTGGCTGTAGTGCGCGATTTTACATTTTTTTACTGGAACGTCAAATGGATCTGAAACTTTTTGCACTGTCTTTATATACATATTTTTTATTTTTCCTAATTTTGTCAGAATTTTTGAGCTACCAGAAGTATGGTGAATGTTCAGATTACTACAGAATGTCCTGTTTAAGACAAATTCTGTTTTTGATGCATAGTTTGCTTGTTTTGATGAAACTATCGATTTATATCAGTGGATTAAGCCATGTAAAAGTTATATTACAGTAGCTACAATCCAAAAACAAAATATGAATTTGTTTGCAATAGTACTTAGAGTAGTGATTTGCTTTATTATACTAACAGATCTTACCGAGTTTTCTGTTAAGTTTTGTGTGATTGAAGTTTTCAAGTTTTGGAAGAGATCACGATGGATGAAGGAATAAGGAGTGGCAAGAGCCTAAGCTTTGGGATGCCCGAGGCACCACAAGGAAATATTCAAGGACTCCCAAGCAACCAAGCTTGGGGATGCCCTAGAAGGCATCCCCTCTTTCTTCTAACAATCATCGGTAATTTTACTTGGAGCTATATTTTTATTCATCACATGATATGCGTAAATCTTGGAGCGTCTTTTGCATTTAGTTTTTACTTTTCTTTGATGCACCATGCTGGTATGAGATAGTCCTTGGTTGATTTATAGAATGCTCATTGCACTTCACTTATATTTTTTGAGTATGGCTTTATAGAATGCTTCATGTGCTTCACTTATATCACTTGAAGTTTGGATTGCCTATTTCTCTTCACATAGAAAACCGCCATTTGTAGAATTCTCTTTTGCTTCACTTATATATGTTAGAGAGTGGGCATATCTTTTGTAGAAAGAATTAAACTCTCTTGCTTCACTTATATCTATTTAGAGAGATGACAGGAACTGGTCATTCACATGGTTAGTCATAAAATCCTACATAAAACTTGTAGGTCACTGAATATGATATGTTTGATTCCTTGCAATAGTTTTGCGATATAAAGATGGTGATATTAGAGTCATGCTAGTGGGTAGTTGTGGATTGTAGAAATACTTGTGTTGAAGTTTGTGATTCCCGTAGCATGCACGTATGGTGAACCGTTATGTGATGAAGTCGGAGCATGATTTATTTATTGATTGTCTTACTTATGAGTGGCGGTCGGGGACGAGCGATGGTCTTTTCCTACAAATCTATCCCCCTAGGAGAATGCACGTAGTACTTTGTTTCGATGACTAATAGATTTTTGCAATAAGTATGTGAGTTCTTTACGACTAATGTTGAGTCCATGAATTATACACACTCTCACCCTTCCATCATTGCTAGCCTCTTCGGTATCGTGCATTGCCCTTTCTCACCTCAAGAGTTGGTGCAAACTTCGCCGGTGCATCAAAACCCCGTGATACGATACGCTCTATCACACATAAGCCTTCTTATATCTTCCTCAAAACAGCCACCATACCTACCTATTATGGCATTTCCATAGCCATTCCGAGATATATTGCCATGCAACTTCCATCATCATATACATGACTTGAGCATTCATTGTCATATTGCTTTGCATGATCGTAAGATATCTAGCATGACATTTTCATGGCTTGTCCGTTTTTTGATATCTTTGCTATGCTAGATCATCGCACATCCTGGTACACTGCCAGAGGCATTCATATAGAGTCATATCTTTGTTCTAGTATCGAGTTGTAATATTGAGTTGTAAAGTAAATAAAAGTGTGATGATCATCATTATTAGAACATTTTCCCATGTGAGGTTATCAAAATAAAAGAGGCCAAAGAAGCCCAAATAAAAAAAGAGGCCAAAGAAGCCCGCCAAAAAAAGAAAAAAAAAGAAAAAAAAGGGGGGCAATGTTACTATCCTTTTACCACACTTGTGCTTCAAAGTAGCACCATGATCTTCATATAGAGAGTATCTTGAGTTATCACTTTTATATACTAGTGGGAATTTTCATTATAGAACTTGGCTTGTATATTCCAACGATGGGCTTTCTCAAATGCCCTAGGTCTTCATGAGCAAGCAAGTTGGATGCACACCCACTTAGTTTTCAGTTTGAGATTTCATACACTTATAGCTCTAGTGCATCCGTTGCATGGCAATCCCTACTCCTCACATTGACATCAATTGATGGGCATCTCCATAGCCCATTGATTAGCCGCATCAATGTGAGACTTTCTCCCTTTTGTCTTCTCCACACAACCTCCACCATCATATTCTATTCCACCTATAGTGCTATGTCCATGGCTCACACTCATGTATTGCGTGAAAGTTGAAAAGGTTTGAGAACGTCAAAAGTATGAAACAATTGCTTGGCTTGTCATCGGGGTTGTGCATGATTTTAATATTTTGTGTGGTGAAGATGGAGCATAGCCAGACCATATGATTTTGTAGGGATAACTTTCTTTGGCCATGTTATTTTGAAAAGACATGATTGCTTTATGCTTAGTATTATTGTCTTAATGTCAAAAGATGGACTATTGCTTTGAATCACTCGTGTCTTAATATTCATGCCATGATTAAATTACATGATCAAGATTATGCTAGGTAGCATTCCACATCAAAAATTATCTTTTTTATCATTTTCCTACTCAAGGACGAGCGGGAATTAAGCTTGGGGATGCTGATACGTCTCCGTCGTATCTATAATTTTTGATTGTTCCATGCCAATATTATACAACTTTCATATACTTCTGGCAACTTATTATACTATTTTTGGGACTAACATATTGATCCAGTGCCCAGTGCCCAGTGCCAGTTCCTGTTTGTTGCATGTTTTTTATTTCACAGTAAATCCATATCAAACGGAGTCCAAACGGGATAAAAACTAACGAAGATTTTTTTTAGAATATATGTGAATTTTGGGAAGTGAAATCAACGCGAGACGATGCTCGAGGGGCCCACAAGGTAGGGGCACGCCCTAGGGGGGCAGGCGCGCCCCTGACCCTCGTGGACACCCCGTAAGGTAGTTGGTGCCCTTCTTTCGCCGCAAGAAATCTAATATCCGGATAAAAATCGTGTCCAAATTTCAGCCCAATCGGAGTTACGGATCTCCGGGAATATAAGAAACGGTGAAAGGGCAGAATCTGGAACACAGAAACAGAGAGAGACAGATCCAATCTCGGACGGGATCTCGCCCCTCCCATGCCATGGAGGCCATGGACTAGAGGGGAAACCCTTCTCCCATCTAGGGAGAAGGTCAAGGAAGAAGAAGAAGAAGGGGGCTCTCTCCCCCTCTCTCCCGGTGGCGCCGGAACGCCACCGGGGCCATCATCATCACCGCAATCTACACCAACAACTTCACTGCCATCATCACCAACTCTTCCCCCCCTCTATGCAGCGGTGTAACCCCTCTTTTACCCGCTGTAATCTCTACTTAAACATGGTGCTCAACGCTATATATTATTTCCCAATGATGTATGGCTATCCTATGATGTTTGAGTAGATCTGTTTTGTCCTATGGGTTAATTGATGATCGTGATTGGTTTGAGTTGCATGTTTTATTATTGGTGTTGTCCTATGGTGCTCTCCGTGTCGCGCAAGCGTGAGGGATCCCCGGTGTAGGGTTTGCAATATGTTCATGATTTGCTTATGGTGGGTGGCGTGAGTGATAGAAACACAGACCCAAGTAAGTAGGTTGTTTGCGTATGGGAATAAAGAGGACTTGATGCCTTATAATGCTATGGTTGGGTTTACCTTAATGATCTTTAGTAGTTGCGGATGCTTGCTAGAGTTCCAATCATAAGCGCATATGATCCAAGAAGAGAAAGTATGTTAGCTTATGCCTCTCCCTCAAATAAAATTGCAATAGTGATTACCGGTCTAGTTATCGATTGCCTAGGGACAAATAACTTTCTTGTGTGACAACAAGCTCTCTACTAAAACTAATTTAGTTATTTGTTTATCTAAAAATCCCCTACTTTTTATTCACGCGCTCTTTATTATCTTGCAAACCTATCCAACAACACCCACAAAGTACTTCTAGTTTCATACTTGTTCTAGGTAAAGCGAACGTTAAGCGTGCGTAGAGTTGTATCGATGGTAGATAGAACTTGAGGGAATGTTTGTTCTACCTTTAGCTCCTCGTTTGGTTCAACACTCTTAATTATCTAAAGAGTCTACAATTGACCCCCTATACTTGTGGGTTATCACCGGTCCTTGTTGAAGGTTAAAACATCACACTTGACAAAAGTCATTGTGCTTTTGATGCGTTGGTAAGAATGGTTCTTGATGGAAGCCTGTAGCAGCCACGTAAAACTTGAAACAACAAAGTAGAGGACGTCTAACTTGTTTTTGCAGGGCACGTTGTGATGTGATATGGTCAAGACGTGATGCGATATAAATTGTTGTATGAGATGATCATGTTTTGTAAAAGTTATCGGCAACTGGCAGGAGCCTTATGGTTGTCGCTTTATTGTATGAAATACAATCACCATGTAATTGGTTTACTTTATCACTAAGCAGTAGCGATAGTCATAGAAGCAATAGTTGGCGAGACGACAATGATGCTATGATGGAGACCAAGGTGTCAAGCCGGTGGCGATGGAGATCATGACGGTGCTTTGGAGATGGAGATCAAAGGCACAAGATGATGATGTCCATATCATGTCACATATTTTGATTGCATGTGATGTTTATCCTTTATGCGTCTTATTTTGCTTAGTACGGCAGTAGCATTATAAGATGATCTCTCACTAAATTTCAAGGTATAAGTGTTCTCCCAGAGTATGCACCGTTGCTATAGTTCGTCGTGTCGAGGAACCACGTGATGATCGGGTGTGATAAGCTCTATGTTCACATACAATGGGTGCAAGCCAGTTTGCATGTGCAGAATACTAGGGTTAAACTTGACGAGCCTAGCATATGTAGATATGGCCTCGGAACACTGAGACTGAAAGGTCAAACGTGAATCATATAGTAGATATGATCAACATAGAGATATTCACCATTGAAAACTACTACATCTCACGTGATGATCGTACATGGTTTAGTTGATATGGATCATGTGATCATTTAGATGACTAGAGAGATGTCTATCTAAGTCAGAGTTCTTAAGTAATACGATTAATTGAACTTTAATTTATCATGAACTTAGCACCTGATAGTATTTGCATGTCTATGTTGTTGTAGATCAATGGCCCGTGCTACCGTCTCCTGAATTTTAATGCGTTCCTAGAGAAAGCTAATTTGAAAGATGATGGTAGCAACTACACAGACTGGGTCCGTAACTTGAGGATTATCCTCATTGCTGCACAGAAGAATTACGTCCTGGAAGCACCGCTAGGTGCAAGACCCGCTCCAGGAGCAACTGCGGACGTTATGAACGTCTGGCAGAGCAAAGCTAATGACTACTCGATAGTTCAGTGTGCCATGCTTTACGGCTTAGAATCGTGACTTCAAAGACGTTTTGAACATCATGGAGCATATGAGATGTTCCAGGAGTTGAAGTTAATATTTCAAGCAAATGCCCAAGTTGAGAGATATGAAGTCTCCAACAAGTTATACAGCTGCAAAATGGAGGAGAATAGTTCTGTCAGTGAACAGATACTCAGAATGTCTGGGTACAACAACCACTTCACTCAGCTGGGAGTTAATCTTCCTGATGATAGTGTCATCGACAGAGTTCTTCAATCACTGCCACCAAGCTATAAAGGCTTCGTGATGAACTATAATATGCAAGGGATGGAAAAGACAATTCCTGAGCTCTTCGCGATGCTAAAGGCTGCGGAGGAAGAAATCAAGAAGGAGCATCAAGTGTTGATGGTGAACAAGACCACTAGTTTCAAGAAAAAGGGCAAAGGGAAGAAGGGGAACTTCAAGAAGAATAGCAAGCAAGTTGCTGCTCAAGGGAAGAAGCCCAAGTCTGGACCTAAGCCTGAGTCTGAGTGCTTCTACTACAAAGGGACTGGTCACTGGAAGCGGAACTGCCCCAAGTATTTGGAGGATAAGAAGGATGGTAAAGTGAAAGGTATATGTGATATACATGTTATTGATGTGTACCTTACTAACACTACTAGGTAAAACCTTATACACAGAATCTTACCAGTAGCGTTGTTTAAAAACAGATGCTACTACTAATTAGCAGTAGCGCGCTTCAGTCGACCGCGCTACTAATAGCCCGGTAGCAGTAGCGTGCTAGTCAAAAAGAGCGCTACTACTATAATTGCCAGGGCGTTGCCTCCGAGCTCGGTATAGTAGTAGCGCACTTCTAAGGGCCGCGCTACTACTAAAGTACTTAGTAGCAGCTCATTTCTGCAACACTCACTGCTGCTAAGTATCATCCCCTCTTGCAACTAATTAAGTTTAGTCCCATACTGCTAAGCGAACAGGGTGTTTACCACCTTAAATATGTTACTTCTCAAACTATCACGAGCACTTGGTCTTCATTGAACTATATGTGTAGGATTTGTGGCCGCAATACGAATCTTCACCTGTGCCTATACAGGTATAGTGAGGATTCATGTTGACTATATAGATTCTACACAAAAAGATCAATGATGACCAATGTATATTTTTGATGTTTTTTACATGAATAGCTAATCAGTAGCATTTTTTCAAGACAAATCGTTACTAATATTTGGCTTAGCAGTAGCGCGCTCCCTGTTCCCGCGCTACTGCTACAACAAAAGAAAACACGCGGGCCGACCCCCCGCACACGCTCATCTCTCAATCGTCCCCCTCCTCCTAATGCTGGCAGCTGCGGTTAGGGTTTCTCCTCCGCCACCGCACGCCACCGCCACCGCCGCCGCAGGTAATGCTCCCCCCTCTCGCCCCTCCACTGCTCCTCCACCCTCTCGCCGCCGACTCTGTCGCCGCCCCGCGAGCTCTGGTCGGGCGCCTTTGGCCGACCGCCCTCGATCCCCTCGCCGGCCGCTGTTGTCGCCCCCTCTTGTAGGAAAGTCACCGGCCTTCCCCTAGTCAGCACCCCCCGAGGGCTGCCCTAGCTAGATGTAGTAGGCTAGTTCATATGCAACATTTTGATTTAGTTGATATGATTTACTTGATTTAGTAGGCTAGTTGATTTAGTTGATTTAGAACATTTTGATTTAGTTGATTTAGTAGGCTAGTTGATTTAGAACATTTTTATTTAGTTGAATTAGTAGGCTATTTGATTTAGTAGGCTAGTTGATTTAGTTGATTTAGAACATTTTGATTTAGTTGATTTAGTAGGCTAGTTGATTTAGTTGATTTAGAACATTTTTATTTAGTTGATTTAGTAGGCTAGTTGATATGCAACATTTAGAGAGAGAGAGAGAGAGACACACACACACAGAGAGAGAGAGACATATGATAGTTGATAGTTTTTAGTTGATATGATTAACTGATTACTAAAAAATTAGACATAGTTGATAGTTTTTAGTTGATATAAACCTCTGGTCATATATAACACTTTGATATAGGATAGTTTCTAGGGTTTAGAATAGTCAATGCTAGTTTGCTATCTTGGTTTGCATGTTGAGCTTGATGATCATCCCATGCTAAGTTATTGTTTTCTTTGCTAATATTGCTTTAGGAAAATGGCGCGACCACCACCACCACCATGTCGACTGTGCAAGTCAAGGTGCGCAGCAGCCTTGCAACTAGCAAGCTGTTCGGCATCTACTTCCAGCCGAGTTTTCATCATGCGGCATTAAGAAATTATATGAAATGTAACAACTATTTTGTTTTTAGTGTTGGCATTAATGCATTTTGTCATTTTGCTTTTTATACATAGATCGTCCCATGCAATGTGAGGTTGAAATTCAACAAGCTGACAGGAGACACTGTGACATTTGAGGCTCCTGGGGGGCCGTACACTATGGAGGTCGAGAAAGGACACAATATGTCATAGATTGGAGGAGATGGATTGGCCCGTTTCCTCGTCCGCATGCGTCTTAATGGTGGTGGGTTGATCAGCTTCTCCTTTAGAGCAGAAAGACCCAAGATGGCTGTCATTTATATCAACCTGGTGGAAGATGATGAAGATGACGAAGATGACGAAGATTATGAGGACCCACTTCATGAAGCCATCGTAGCTCAAAGAATGAGGCTGAGCGACATAATTCCGCCATGTGATGACTTTATCAGGGTGCCATTCGTGACTTGCCTGACAAGTACCATGGTCTACCGGCATGATATGGTATGTTATAGTTAGAAATGCAAATTATCTGATGATATGCTTAGTGTAGAGTCCAATGATATGCTGTGTGGAATCTAGTCGATGATATGCTTTAGTGTAGAGTCCGATCACATGCTTATTAGTGTAGAATCCAAGGAACTATTAATAGTGTAGATAATCCATATATACTTATTAGTAGAATTCATGTTTAGTACAAATGTGTAGTATTGTGTCTTTTGATAGTGTAGAAATCCATACTTAATAGAAATACATTTGCAAGAGTATGTGCAAGGCTATTTATTAATTGATAAGTTTTTCTTTGTTCAGAAATTGCCAAAGAGCCTATTTGTGAGTTGTGGTATCGAGCCGGATGAAGAAGGCTCAGCTAGACTAAGCCTTACCGCAAGGGGCTCCGTAACCACATGTACTTACCGCATGGACACGGACGGTCGCACACACTTAAACTCGGTTGGGTGGAAGATATTCCTCGTTGGCAAGAATCTTCGTGTTGGACAGGCCATCCTAATTACTATCAAGAACACCCACAACCCAGGCTTGAGGATGATGATCGTCGTCGATATCATCTAGAACTACATAGACTATATATACCTAGTAGAACTGCTATTTAAGTGTGGTAGTTAGACTACCTAGCTATTACTGCTTATCATATATGCTATATTCATGTGAGGATGCATGTTGACTATGTATGAGTACCTATAATGCTTTATGCTATTGTATGACTATTGTATGACTATATGGTATTGTGGTTAATGAGATTGTTATCTGGTACATGTGAAGCTACAGTTTATAAACTATAAACTGAAATGTGAAACGGGGCAAGAAACAGGGAAAATTGTGAAAGATATAGCAGTAGCGCGGGTATAGAAAAGCGCTATAGCTATTTAATAGTAGCGCGTTCAATAAAAGCACTACTGATATAGTCAATAGTAGTAGTGCGGGTTCCTTCCGCGCTACTACTAACTGTTAGCTGTAGTGTTGTAGTAGTAGCGCGGCCACCCGCGCTGCTGATAGCATCAAAAACCCTGCTACTACTAGGGGTTTCCCTAGTAGTGTAATCCTCATAGTAGCGCCTGGGTATTTGATACTGGTTCTATTGCTCATATTTGCAACTCGAAACATGGGCTACAGACTAAACGAAGATTGGCTAAGGACGAGGTGACGATGCACGTGGGAAATGGTTCCAAAGTCAATGTGATTGCCGTCGACATGCTACCTCTACATCTACCACTGGGATTAGTTTTAGACCTAAATAATTGTTATTTGGTGCCAGCGTTGAGCATGAACATTATATCTGGATCTTGTTTAATGCGAGACGGTTATTCATTTAAATCAGAGAATAATGGTTGTTCTATTTATATGAGTAATATCTTTTATGGTGATGCACCCTTGATGAGTGGTCTATTCTTGTTGAATCTCGATTGTAGTGATACACATATTCAAAATATTGAAGCCAAAAGATGCAAAGTTAATAATGATAGTGCGACTTATTTGTGGCACTGCCGTTTAGGTCATATTGGTGTAAAGCGCATGAAGAAACTCCATGATGGTGGGCTTTTGGAATCACTTGATTATGAATCACTTGATGCTTGCAAACCATGCCTCATGGGCAAGATGACTAAGACTCCGTTCTCCTGAACAATGGAGCGAGCAACTGACTTATTGGAAATAATACATACTAATGTATGCGGTCCGATGAGTGTTGAGGCTCGCGGCGGGTATCGTTATTTTCTGACCTTCACAGATGATTTTAGCAGATATGGATATATCTACTTGATGAAACATAAGTCTGAAACATTTGAAAAGTTCAAAGAATTTCAGACTGAAGTGGAAAATCACCGTAACAAGAAAATAAAGTTTCTACGATCTGATCGTGGAGGTGAATATTTGAGTTATGAGTTTGGTCTTCATTTGAAACAATGTGGAATAGTTTTGCAACTCGCGCCACCTGGAACAGCACAGCGTAATGGTGTGTCTGAACGTTGTAATCGCACTTTATTAGATATGGTGCGATCTATGATGTCTCTTACTAATTTACCGCTATCGTTTTGGGGTTATGCTTTAGAGATGACTGCATTCACGTTAAATAGGGCACCATCTAAATCCATTGAGACGGCACCATATGAATTGTGGCTTGGCAAGAAACCTAAGCTGTCGTTTCTTAAAGTTTGGGGCTGCGATGCTTATGTGAAAAAGCTTCAACCTAATAAGCTTGAACCCAAATCGGAGAAATGCGTCTTCATAGGATACCCAAAGGAGACTGTTGGGTACACCTTCTATCACAGATCCAAAGGAAAGATATTCGTTGCTAAGAATGGATCCTTTCTAGAGAAGGAGTTTCTCTCGAAAGAAGTGAGTGGGAGGAAAGTAGAACTTGATGAGGTAGTTGTACCTTCTCCCGGAATGGAAAGTAGTTCATCACAGAAATTAGTTCCAGTGATGCCTACACCAATTAGTGAGGAAGTTAATGACGATGATCATGAGACTTCAAATCAAGTTACTACCAAACCTCGTAGGTCAACCAGAGTACAGTCCGCACCTGAGTGGCACGGTAATCATGTTCTGGAGGTCATGTTACTTGACCATGACGAACCTACGAACTATGAGGAAGTGATGATGAGCCCAGATTCTGCGAAATGGCCAGAGGCCATGAAATCTGAGATGGGACCATGTATGAGAACAAAGTGTGGACTTTGGTTGACTTGCCCGATGATCGGCAAGCTATAGAGAATAAATGGATCTTCAAGAAGAAGACTGACGCCGACGGTAATGTTATTGTCTACAAAGCTCGACTTGTTGCAAAAGGTTTTTGACAAGTTCAAGGAGTTGACTACGATGAGACCTTCTCACCCGTAGAGATGCTTAAGTCTGTCCGAATCATGTTAGCAATTGCCGCATTTTATGATTATGAAATTTGGCAAATGGATGTCAAAACTACTTTCCTTAAAGGATTTCTTAAAGAGTTGTATATGATGCAACCAGAAGGTTTTGTCGATCCTAAAGGTGCTAACAAAGTGTGCAAGCTCTAGCGATCCATTTATGGACTGGTGCAAGCCTCTCGGAGTTGGAATATACACTTTGATAGTGTGATCAAAGCATATGGTTTTATACAGACTTTTGGAGAAGCCTGTATTTACAAGAAAGTGAGTGGGAGCTATGTAGCATTTCTAATATTATATGTGGATGACATATTGTTGATTCAAAATAATACATAATTTTTGGATAGCAAAAAAATACTTGAATAAGAATTTTTCAATGAAAGACCTCGGTGAAGCTGCTTATATATTGGGCATCAAGATCTATAGAGATAGATCAAGACACTTAAATGGACTTTCACAAAGCACATACCTTGATAAAGTCTTGAAGAAGTTCAAAATGGATCACTCAAAGAAATGGTTCTTGCCTGTGTTACAAGGTGTGAAGTTGAGTCAGACTCAATGCCCGACCACTGCAGAAGATAGAGAGAAAATGAAAGTCATTCCCTATGCCTCAGCCATAGGTTCTATCATGTATGCAATAATGTTGTGTACCAGACCTGATGTGTGCCTTGCTATAAGTTTAGTAGGGAGGTACCAAAGTAATCCAGGAGTGGATCACTGGACAGTGGTCAAAAACATCCTGAAATACCTGAAAAGGACTAAGGATATGTTTCTTGTTTATGGAGGTGACAAAGAGCTTATCGTAAATGGTTACATCGATGCAAGCTTTGACACTGATCCGGATGACTCCAAGTCACAAACCGGATACATATTTATATTGAATGGTGGAGCTGTAAGTTGGTGAGGTTCCAAGAAGAGCGTCGTGGCAGGATCTACGTGTGAGCAGAGTACATAACTGCTTCATAAGCAGCAAATGAAGGAGTCTGGATGAAGGAGTTCATATCCGATCTAGGTGCAATACCTAGTGCATCGGGTCCAATGAAAATCTTTTGTGACAATACTGGAGTAATTGCCTTGGCGAAGGAATCCAGATTTCACAAGAGAACCAAACACATCAAGAGATGCTTCAATTCCATCTGCGATCAAGTCAAGGAGGGAGACATAGAGATTTGCAAAATACATACGGATCTGAATGTTGCAGACCCGTTGACTTAGCCTCTTTCACGAGCAAATCATGATCAGCACCAAGACTCCATGGGTGTTAGAATCATTACTATGTAAAAACTATTATTGACTCTAGTGCAAGTGGGAGACTGAAGGAAATATGCCCTAGAGGCAATAATAAAGTTGTTATTTAAATTTCCTTATATCATGAGAAATGTTTATTATTCATGCTAGAATTGTATTAACCAAAAACTTAGTACATGTGTGAATACATAGACAAAACAGAGTGTCCCTAGTATGCCTCTACTTGACTAGCTCGTTAATCAAAGATGGTTAAGTTTCCTGACCATAGACATGTGTTGTCATTTGATGAACATGATCACATCAGTAGAGAATGATGTGATGGACAAGACCATCCGTTAGCTTAGAATAATAATCATTTAGTTCTATTGATATTGCTTTCTTCATGACTTATACATATTCCTCTGACTATGAGATTATGCAACTCCAGAATACTGGAGGAACACCTTGTGTGCTATCAAACGTCACAATGTAACTGGGTGATTATAAAGATCCTCTACAGGTGTCTCTGAAGGTGTTTGTTGAGTCGACATAGATCAAGATTAGGATTTGTCACTCCGAGTATCAGAGCAGTTTCTCTGGGCCCTCTCGGTAATGCACATCACTATAAGCCTTGCAAGAAATTTGACTAATGAGTTAGTTACGGGATGGTGCATTACGGAATGAGTAAAGAGACTTGCCGGTAACGAGATCGAACTAGGTATTATGATACCGATGATCGAATCTCGGACAAGTAATATACCGATGACAGAGGGAATGACGTATGTTGTTATGTGGTTTGACCGATAAAGATCTACGTAGAATATGTAGGAACCAATATGAGCATCCAGGTTCCGCTATTGGTTATTGGCCGGAGATGTGTCTTGGTCATGTCTACATAGTTCTCGAACTCGTAGGGTCCGCATGGTTAACGTTCGATGACGATTTGTATTATGAGTTATATGTTTTGGTGACGAAGTTTGTTCGGAGTCCCGGATGAGATAACGGACATGAAGAGGAGTCTCGAAATGGCCGAGAGGTAAAGATTCATATATTGGAAGGTAGTATTCGGGCATCGGAGTGGTTCCGAGTGATTCAGGTATTTTTCCGGAGTACCGAGGGGTTACTGTCGGTGTCAAAACCGGCGGATCTCGGGTAGGGGGTCCTGAACTGTGTGTCTAAGGTCGATGGTAACAGGAGACGGGGGACATGATGTTTACCCATGTTCGGGCCCTCTTGATGGAGGTAATACCCTACTTCCTGCTAGATTGATCTTGATGAATATGAGGATTACAAGAGTTGATATACCACGAGATCGTAATGGCTAAACCCTAGATGTCTAGCCTGTATGATTGCGATTGCCTCTACGGACTAAACCCTCCGGTTTATATAGACACCAGAGGGGCCTAGGGTTGTACAAAGTCAGTTAACAGAGGAAGGATTCTTCATATCCAAATGCCAAGCTTGCCTTCCACGCAAAGGAGAGTCCCATCGAGACACGGGAGGAAGTCTTCTGTCTTGTATCTTCACGGCCCATCAGTCTGGCCCACATCACATAGCCCGGACGCCCGAGGACCCCTTAATCCAGGACTCCCTCAGTAGCCCCTGAACCAGACTTCAATGACGATGTGTCCGACGCACTAATAGTCTTCGGCATTGCAAGGCGGGTTCTTCCTTCGAATACTTCAAAGCGTTTGATCCAAAGAGTTATACTCAGCTTTCCATTTAATGTCGTACCCATTGGCTTCTGCGCCTCCATTGCTTCAGCTTCCACGTGTCGAGCGAACACGAAAGGGCAGAGTATTTTTCCACATAACACCCTGGCCATGTAAGAAAGGTGTTTATTTAAGTGGATTGGATCTCAGATGGCATTTCACACCAGGCGGAAAATTCTTAGAGCTTGCTAGGAGAAACCATTCCAACATGGTTAGCGTTCCTAGTTCTTCCTCCCGCCCCTATGGCTCCGAAAAAGGTGATTGGGAGAAATGTTCAGTCTCCCATGACCAGCTGAGTAAGCTTCAAACGCAGGGATTCCTTCCCCCCGCGGATCTAGTCCCCGTTCGGGAAGGATTAACCTCCTTTACAGGCGAAGCCCTGGCGGAAAATTTCCCTAATCCAACCAAGGGGAGCGAGTGTGCTTCTTATCCTTTTTAATAAGAGGCATCGGGTTTCCAATCCACCCTTTCCTCCGAGGTCTATTGGAGTACTACGGCCTCCAACTGCACAACCTCACTCCAGCCTCCATCCTGCATATTGCGGGTTTTGTCGCTCTTTGCGAGCTATTCCTGGGCTGCGAGGCCCACTTTGATTTATGGAGGAAACTTTTCTGCCTCGTCCCTCGTACCCAAAATGGATCCATATACGAGGTGGGCAGCACCGAGATATGGCACATAGCTGGGACCGGATACTTGTCCGGTACGCCGAAGAAGGCATCCGAAGAGTGGCCCTCGGAGTGGTTTTATATTGAAGATGTCGCTCTCCTCGACCCAGTCCGAATGGGCCTTCCCGAATTTTCTAGCGCTCCATTGAGGAAACGCCACAACTGGCGTCATCGGAGCCTCAAGGAGGAAGACAGCCCAGAAGTCCAACAGTTAATGGGCAAGATAAGGACACTCGCCCAGTTCAATTATCAATAATCGAGGTAACGACAACTTCCATAATGAAAGGTGTTCAACCACTCCAATTCAGAGGACTCCCTATGCGGCACTACAATGGGGAAGATGACGCCTCACACTGCGGACGGAAGGGTCCGGACACCCCGGCCGCCCTGGCCACAATATTGGTCTATCTGTATATAGGGGAGAAAGAGGAGTTTACACATCTTAAGCGCCAAGAGGGATTCTCCATGTACAATCCCCCTAGCTGGGTGAGTTTTAATCCCACCTCCTTACTCAATCCTTTCCCCTAGTCATGTTTAATTGACATTTACCCGTCCATTCTTAATAGGAATGGCGGAAGGCTATCATGGAGATTTATAGTCCCGCTCCACAACCGGAGGACCATAACTGGGACCTCGATCCCGGATTCGAAGAGGATCCGGACATACTTGTAGAACTCAAAGAGGGAGTCTTCTACCAGGCGAGCTATGATGGCACAGAAGTGGCCATCATGGCCGATTATCCTGGCCTCCTTCCTGCCTCACATGTAAGTAACCAGGAGACATCTCCTCCGAAAGAGCTTCCTCATTATGCCTCACCCACTTCACTGTCTCGTGCTCCAAAGGGGAGGCGCTCGGCGCGTCATGCCGCACCAGAGGTGTCTCATAAGAGAGCGGCGCCTACGCCGGGCGGGTCTTCGAAGAGGAAGGCAAATGACAACACGGCCAAGCCTCCATCAAAGAGGTACGGCTTTAAATATGCCCCTGGCAGTCACATCGAACCGTGACATTGTCCACTGTGTTTTATCAGGAAGAGTGTTCGTCGGACTATGTCCGGGGATCCTATCGGTCGTGCCTCCATCAGTCAGGTTCCAGACCCTGCCTCTAGGGTGGGGGCTGATACGGGAGCGACACCGGATTGTCCTCCTTCAGATGATTCAAATAATGTATCAGTCACGAACTCTGAAGTGGAGAGCACCACGAATCATCGGCGCCAGAGGGCCGCTCTTGGCGACCCTGTCTTTACTAAAGAGGTGTTCAATGCCTTCAGCTCGGCTGATGCGTACATCTGAGCTGCTTGGGACGGGCTTGACAGAGCCACTGACCAGCATTTGAAAGATATGCGGGTAAGTACGCATTGTATAGATCTGGTAATCATGTACCAGTAGCCCTTGAGACTTGAAAAAATTGAAACAACTGATTTAAGGATCATTATATAATCAGGTACTCATAGAGAAGAACAACATGCTGTCTCATGAGCTGGAAAGGTGCCGGACTCAGCTAGCTGTTGTTACCGCCGAACTAGAGAAGTCCAAGGAGGTACCGCCTGGTAATGTTCCCCTCCATCCAGAAAAAGTATAATCATGTACCAATAATGTGAATACTGTTGCGTTTCCGATGACAGGATTAGTAGATCAACTGAAAGAGGAACTGAAAGTCACGTAGGCGGGTAAGCAAGAGACCGAAAGGCGACTGGCCGCAGGCGAACCTGTGCTTACACGAGTCAGAGATGATAAGAACAAGCTACAGGATTCCAACACCCTGCTGGGCGAAGATCTAAGAGATGTACGAACCCAGCTAGCTGACGCTGTAAAGTAAAATAGGAGGCTACGAGGTGGCATATTCAGTATGCTTTTGAACTTACCTCCGTGTAATTCAGCGAAAAAAATGAGCTGATAGATTTATGTCTGCAGGTATGCTGACTGGCCGTCCCGAAGAGGAAATGTACGGATCTCAAGGCGATCTGCTGCAAGAGCTATCCCAAGTGCACGAGCAAGCTCGACAAGCAATGCAGAGCGTTGCCAAGGCTTTGTGGCCATCCGCCTCCCCTCCAGGAAGTATGGAGGAGCTTGTGAAGCTATTCCAGGGAGCTCGGCGGCGCTTTCAATTATGGAAGATATCGGCCTGCCGAGAAGGTGCGCGAGAGGCTTGGGCCATGGTAAAAACACGGTACACTAAGCTTGATCCGAATCATATGGCCTGGGTCGAACCTCGGGGGTCAGATGGACAAGAAATTCCAGTTAGTTTGATATATAACCAAGTAAAGATAGCCGCCAAATTTTCCCAACAGGATTGTAAGCTAGACAGCCTATTAGACGGCATAGAGGAAGAAGTTTTTGAGTCCAAGTGACTATGTACTTCAATTGACAAATTTGTCCCTAGCCGGATTGTAAAACGATTGTCATGGAAGACCTTTTCGCTTCGACCTCCGGACCCGAAGGTGCAGAGTGTTTCCGAATACCGGAGCGACAATACAGATAGGGGTATGCGTGGAAACCAGGCGTAGGGGTCATAGTTTCTTGAACAGACAAGTTGTATCCAGCTAGCTATGTTATGTTACTTGTTGATTGTAAGAAACATCTTCCAGGGAGAATAGTTCCGTTAAGGGTTCCTTTCCCTGGGTGAACATGCGTTAGTATGCATGCCCGAACTGTGATTGAAGAATCGCAGTATACGTAATGTCTGGGGGTTCACAATGTAATTAGGGTATAACGTCTTTAGTCCGCCGACTGAATATTCCCTTGAGAACACTAGCTTTCAGCTTCACCCAGTCTGAGGTACAAGTCCGGATGACCCGGCTGTAACAATCGCAGAGGTGCTCCCTTTATGCCCTAGCCGAACAAACGGGAACGTAGGAAATAAGCTTAGGAGGCAGGCAACCCAGCTTGGCAAAATCTTAAGTCATAACGGTGCATATAATGGCGAAGAAAAGGTACATATGAGGAAAGGACACATATGTGGTGAGCTTGATGCTCGGAAAATAATAATAATAAGCTTCTGTAAAAGAAGCCCCCAAGTATTATGAGCATATACATTTAAGGATGTGTACATCATAGGTGTGCGGTTTAGCCGCACAAGAGCTATAGAGCTGGAGAAAAAATTAAAGAGAGAAAAATGGAAACAAAGGGAGAAGAAGACGAACAAAGAGTACGGCTCTAGGCATAGAATCTTCGGAGCCTGGGAGCATTCCACAGGTTCGGCTCTAAGCAATTGTCCGATGCATCACGCAAGCGATACGATCCTCCAGTGAGAACTTCATCTATGATGAAGGGACCCTCCCACTTGGGCTTGAGTTTGTCCTTTTTCTTTTCTGGCAAGCGTAGGACGAGCTCACCAAGATTATAAGTCTTGGCCCGCACTTCTCTGCTTTGGTATCTGCGAGCCTGTTGTTGATAGAATGTAGAACGAGCTTTTGCAACATCGTGCTCATCCTCCAGGGCATCTAGACTGTCCTACCGATCAAGCTCGGCCTCTCTCTTTCTCTCTTCATACATGCACACTCGAGGTGAGTCATGAATTATGTCGTAGGGAAAAACGGCCTCTACGCCATACACCATGAAGAATGGTGTATATTCGGTGGTGCGATTGGGCGTGGTCCGCAGCCCCCAGAGTACAGAGTCGAGCTCCTCAACCCAGTGCTTGTCTGATTCTTTCAAAGACCGCACTAGTTTAGGCTTAATGCCGCTCATGATAAGACCATTAGCTCGTTCGACTTGACCGTTTGTTTGTGGGTGGTAGACGGAGGCGTAATCGAGCTTAATGCCCAGGTTAGCACACTAGGTTTTCACTTCATCGGCTATGAAATTGGAGCAGTTATCGGTGATGATGCTGTGTGGGACACCATAACGGTGCACGACACCGGATATAAAGTCTATCATTGGTCCGGCTTCGGTCGTTTTAACTAGTTTAGCCTCTATCCACTTGGTGAATTTATCTGCCATGACCAGCAGATATTTTTTCTTATGGCTTCCTCCTTTAAGGGGTCCAACCATATCAAGCCCCCAGACCGCGAAAGGTCAAGTAATGGGGATTGTTTGTAGGGCGGTAGGCGGCATATAGCTTTGATTGGCAAAAAGCTGGCATCCGGCACAACGTTGGACAAGGTCTTGTGCATCTGCGCGGGCCGTCGGCCAAAAGAAACCTGTAAGGAAGGATTTAATTACGAGGGCTCGAGCCGCGGTGTGGTGACCGCCGAGCCCAGCATGGATTTCGGCCAGGAGCTGCGGTCCCTCTTCTTCGGAGATACATCTTTGAAGGACTCCGGTAGTGCTTTTCTTGTAGAGCTCTCCCTCATGGACCTTTTAGGCTTTCGAGCGCCGAAAAATGCAGCGAGCCTCATTCTCTAGCTTATTAAGGTAGGCCAAGAATGGTTCGGTCCATGGGGCAATTACTGCCATTATTAGATGGGCCGATGGTGTTATTTCGGTGGCTGAGCCCCTCATGATATCGGTATTGTGTTTGGAATTTGGGGGTATAATTGTATCCGGAATTGTGTTGCTGCTCTCACCTTGCCAGACCACGGATGGCTTGAAGAACCTTTCTAGAAATATGTTTGGCAGGTCAGGGTCACGCTTGGCGCCCATGCGAGCAAGGACATCCGCCGCTTGATTACTTTCTCGAGCCACATGATGAAACTCGAGTCCCTCAAACCGACCTGATATTTTAAGTATGTCGTTACGATAGGCCGCCATCTTCGGATCTTTGGTGTCAAAGTCTCCATTTATTTGGGATATTGCGAGATTTGAATCCCCGCGCACCTCCAGACGTTGTATGCCCATCGAGGCAGCCATCCGAAGACCGTGCAATAAGGCCTTGTATTCTGCTGCATTGTTGGAGTCTGTGTATAATATTTGGAGTACGCACTGGACTGTGTCTCCAGTGGGGGGCGTTAAGACGATGCCCGCTCCTAAGTCGGCCAACATTTTAGAGCCATCGAAGTGCATGACCCAGTTGGAATATGTACCGTACTCTTTAGGGAGTTCGGCCTCTGTCCATTCGGCGACGAAGTCGGCCAATACTTGGGATTTAATGGCTCGGCGTGGTTTGTATGTTATATCAAATGGCAGGAGCTCAATGGCCCACTTGGCAATCCGGCCCATAGCATCGTGGTTGTTTATTATGTCAATGAGTGTTACTTCGGAAGCCATCGTGATTGAGCACTCTTGGAAGTAGTGTCGTCTCTTCCGGGATTCCATGAAGACCGCATATGCTATCTTTTGGTAATGAGGGTACCAGGATTTGCATGGTGTGAGGACAGTGGATACGTAGTATACTGGTTTCTGAAGTGGGAATTTGTGCCCGTCCTCCTCTCGCTCAACGATGAGCACCGCGCTCACCACCTGGTGTGTTACAAAGATGTATAATAACATCGGTTCGCTGACGTTCGGCGTGACCAGGATTGGGTTGCTCGCTAAAAGAGTCTTTGTTTCTTCTAGTCCGGCCATTGCCGCATCCGTCCACTCGAAGTGGTCGGTGCGTCGGAGAAGGCAATAAAGTGGCAATGCTTTTTCTCCTAGTCTGGAGATAAAGCGGCTTAAAGCTGCCACGCATTCGGCTAGTTTTTGGACATGTTTAAGGTCTGTTGGTGTAGCCAAGTGTGACAAAGCTCGGATTTTGGCAGGATTTGCCTCAATTCCTCTATTGGAGATGATGAAGCCCAGTAGTTTTCTAGCGGGAATGCCGAAAACACACTTTTCCGCATTGAGCTTGATGTCATATGTGCGGAGGTTATCGAATGTGAGACGTAGGTCGTCTATTAATGACTCGACGTGCCTAGTCTTGATGATGACGTCATCCACATATGCCTCAACTGTCTTGCCAATTTGTTTCTCCAGGCATGTTTGAATCATGCGTTGGTAGGTGGCGCCAGTGTTTTTAAGCCCGAAGGGCATAGTGTTGAAGCAGAAAAGCCCGTATGGGGGTAATGAATGCCATTGCGGCTTGATCGGACTCCTTCATTTTGATTTGATGGTATCCGTAGTATGCGTCGAGGAAACACAGTGAGTCGTGTCCTGCAGTAGCATCAATAATCTGATCGATGCGGGGGAGGGGGAAGGGATCCTTAGGGCAGGCCTTGTTGAGGTCTTTGAAATCGATGCACAGGCGCTAGGATTTATCCTTCTTTGGCACCATCACCAGGTTTGCTAGCCAGTCCGGGTGTTTTATTTCTCTGATTAATCCGGCCTCGATTAACTTGGCTAGCTCCTCCCCCACAACTTGTTTTTTGGGTTCGAAAAATCGCCGCAGTGTTTGCTTGACCGGCCTATATCCCTTCAATATATTGAGGCTGTGTTCGGCCAACTTGCGTGGGATTCCTAGCATATTAGAAGGGTGCCAGGCGAATATGTCCCATTTCTCGCACAGGAACGCTCATAGTGCGACATCAACCGTTGGGTCCAGCTGTGGCCCGATGGAAGCTGTCTTCTTGGGGTCCGTCGGGTGGACTTGAAATTTGACTATATCGTCTGCTGGTTTGAAGGTGGATTTGGGCCGCTTATCAAGGATTACATCGTCCCTATCCTCGGTGGAGCGTAGTGCGGTTAACTCTTTGGACGCGAGGGCCTCGGACAGTGCCTCGAGGGCCAGGGACGCGGTTTTGCTTTTCGGCATGGAGCGCTATTTTCGGATCACTGGCGAGAGTGATAATACCATTGGGCTCGGGCATCTTCAGCTTCATATACCCGTAATGAGGTATAGCTTGAAAGCGTGTGAATGCATCTCGCCCCAACATGGCGTGATATCCATTGTTAAAAGGGGCCACTTGGAAGGTTATCTCTTTGGATCGATAGTTCTCCGGCATGCCGAATACCACATCGAGTGTAATTTTCCCCGCACATCGCGCCTCCCGGCTGGGAATGATTCCTTGGAAGGCCGTATTACTTTGCTCGATGCGGCTCCTGTCTATTTCCATTTTATTGAGTGTGTCCTCATAGATGATGTTTAGTCCGCTGCCGCCGTCCATGAGCACTTTAGTGAGCCGAAAGCCATCCACAATTGGATTGAGGACCAAGGCGGCTGGTGCCCGAACTGACCGGAATTTTGGTTCGTCACTGGCGTTGAAAGTTATGGCCGTGTCGTTCCAGGGGTTTATTGTTGTGACTTGGTAGACTTCGGCGAGGTCGCGGAGTGCCCTCTTGCGCCGATTGTTTGAAGCGAAAGTCTCGAAGACCGTCAATACTCTGAGGTCGTCGTCCTCCGGCGGGTGTTGCTCTGCGGTGTTTTTGGTGAGGATATCCTCACCGCTCTTGGCCACTTGCCGGAGTATCCAACATGCTCTAAGGCCGTGAGTTGGTACGGTATCCGATGTTGTCTGTATTTTGCATGGCCTATCGAGCCATCCCTCTAGAACAGTTCCGCGTCCCGTAATGGGCTTAGTTTTCTTCACTATGGGGTCGAGTGCCCTGCAAGGGTGCATCCTTTTTTGCTCGCCAGAGGGGTTCAGTGGAGACCGGTGGTTCCCAGTGAGCTGTTTGAGTTTTCCAGGCGCTTTCCATTGTGCAGTACTTCTGTACTATGGTTGCCAAGTCAGCAAAGTGTAATACACGACGGCGGTTGATGGCGTTGAGGATTCCTTTGTCCGTGCAATTATTGCAGAATACTGAAATCGCATCCTCGTCGCGGCAATCTTTACTCATGTCTTTGACAAGGAGGAATCTGGCCCAAAAGTGATGGACTATTTCCTGAGACTAGTGTCGTATGTACATGAGGTCGCCTATATCCGGAGGGTCGGAATTGCTTGGCGAATGTTGCTTGTGGTGGCTGTGTGGCTTTAAATCCGATCCCTGACCCAATTTGGAGTCCGGAGTTTGAAAAACTTCCGATCTTATTAGTTCGGGCTCCGGGATGTTAAATGATTTTCCAAGATCGACGCCCGATTCTAGGTTCGGAGGCAGACAGGTATCTGGCTCGGAAATCCGAACATAGCTCGTCCACAACACAGGGGAAACGTTGTTGTTTTGCTCCTCTACGACCACTATCTGATGGGTGATCGGCGGAGATTTGATTTCTCTCTGATCGGGTTTAAGCCCAATCTGATCGTAGTCTGTAGCGACCCCCATGACGACGATGTGGTCCATGAGTTCGTTTAAAGACGATAACTCCGCCGGATCCATCCG
Organism: Triticum dicoccoides; assembly: GCF_002162155.2. Classification (NCBI taxonomy): domain Eukaryota; kingdom Viridiplantae; phylum Streptophyta; class Magnoliopsida; order Poales; family Poaceae; genus Triticum; species Triticum dicoccoides. The sequence goes on along the minus strand of NC_041386.1, from coordinate 2,840,854 downwards.
TTTGGAGTATTCTGAGTCAACACGGAGACGATTTTCGATGACCTGGGAAGTCATCATCGACTTACCGGCCGAACGGGCGGTCATGGTAAAGCCGCCCAGCCGAAGGGTTTGGCCTAAGGCCAGGGTTCCTTCAGAGGTGATATTGTCCTTGATGACAAGGCGCGCCATCAATCCTCTCTTCGACGTCACAGCGGAACTCTCAATGAAAGCACCAATGTCGGTGTCAAAACCGGCGGATCTCGGGTAGGGGGCCCCGAACTATGCGTCTAAGGTCGATGGTAACAGGAGACGGGGGGCACGATGTTTACCCAAGTTCGGGCCCTCTTAATGGAGGTAATACCCTACTTCCCGCTAGATTGATCTTGATGAATATGAGGATTACAAGAGTTGATCTACCACGAGATCATAATGGCTAAACCCTAGATGTCTAGCCTGTATGATTGCGGTTGCCTCTATGGACTAAACCCTCCGGTTTATATAGACACCGGAGGGGCCTAGGGTTGTACAAAGTTGGTTTACAGAGGAAGGAATCTTCATATCCAAACGCCAAGTTTGCCTTCCACGCAAAGGAGAGTCCCATCCGGACATGGGAGGAAGTCTTCTGTCTTGTATCTTCATGACCCATCAGTCCGGCCCACGTCACATAGCCCGGACGCCCGAGGACCCCTTAATCCAGGACTCCCTCAGTTACTGGAACCCCCCCGAGGAAGTGTTGGGCCTACATGGGCCTAAGGGAGAGAGAGAGGGAAGCCCGCGGGGGGTTGGCGCGCGCCCCCCTCCTAGGGAGTCCGAATAGGACAAGGAGGAGGGGGCCCGGGCCCCTTCCCTTTCCCTCTCCCTCTCCTTCCTATTCCCTCTGGTAAAAGAAAGGAAAGGGGGGGGGGGCGAATCCTACTCCTAGTAGGACTCCCCCTCATGGCGCGTGCCCCCTGGCCGGCCTCTTCCTTCTCCCCTCCTTTATATACGGGGGCGGGGGGCACCCCAAAGGAACACCAATAGTTCTCTTAGCCGTGTGCGGTGCCCCCCTCCACAGTTTACTCCTCCGGTCATAGTGTCTAGTGCTTAGGTGAAGCCCTGTGCGGATCACATCACCATCACCGTCACCATGCCGTCATGCTGACGGAACTCTCCCTCAACCCTCTGCTGGATCAAGAGTTCAAGGGACATCATCAAGCTGAACGTGTGCTGAACTCGGAGGTGCCGTACGTTCGGTACTAAGATCGGTTGGACCACGAATATGTTCGACTACATCAACCGCGTTAACCTAATGCTTCCGCTTTCGGTCTACGAGGGTACGTGGACACACTCTCCCCCTCTCGTTGCTATGCATCTCCTAGATAGATCTTGTGTGATCATAGGAATTTTTTTGAAATTGCATGCACTTGCTCTCAGAAGGGCTCCCCAACACTTTCATGCGTAAAACTTTTCATGCACTTGCTCCCAGAAGGGCTCCCCTCTGCATCTGCCTACGAAATCCGTGGATACGGCTAGCCACACATAGGACAATAGCTCATCCTTCATGATCGAGTAGCTCACCATCCTTCGTACTCTAAAACACAACATAGCATTTGAAAATAAGCTCAATGGCATTTGACCAAACACCTGTCGGGTGTGGTGCCGCCATGGAGGTCGTCGATAGGGGCGGAGTGTACCTGGGTACAAACGGCTCCAGTGTGGACAACTCCATCGTAAAGGCGAGCGGGCGCGTCGGTGTTGGTTGCGGCGTCCGGCAATGCCTCTGTGGTAGCCGGAGACATACAACAGCGACGACAGAGGTGGAGGGTGCGGATGCAAAGCAAAGGGGAGAAGGGGTAGAGTGGAAGGAAATGGGGGTTGTAGGAGGGATTGGTGGGCTGGGGGTGTCGGAGTCCTACGTTTTGGGTGTCAGGACTCCTGCAAACCTCCCCCCCACTTTGTCTCCAATTTGCGAAAGTAAACGCGTCCAGACCGCCCCACAGACCAATACATGCCTGCGTTGGATGGCTTCTGCGGTCCGAATAGCGCGGTCCGGACGGATGCGGGCGGTTTGCAGGTCCGCCTTGGAGATGCCCTTAGGGCATGGCCAATGCATAGCCCAGGTGATGCTCTGCATGCCATGTACGATCGGATGTCAGGAGAAACAGGAGGCGGGTGCTTAAAGAGAAAAGGTGTGGTCCGGTGTAAAAAGCTGAAAAAGTTGAAATGAAGAGTAGAGATACATGTCTACTAAAATCTCTATTTTCTGTCCCTTGATGAGACCCGCTAGTAGTAGCGTGCGTCGGGAAGAAAAAAAATCAATGTAGTGGCCTTAAGCTACTTTTTCTTCTAGGGCATGTGTATCCATATGTCATTATTGTTCATCCCTTTATCACGATGATATTAATTTATGATACTATACTCACTATGAGAAGTGCACTAGTGGGTAAACATTTGCAATTAGCAACCTATTACTCCCCGCTTGTCAAGGTGCAGTGTTTGCTCTTGACATCTGGTGCCAAATCACCACAAATAGGAGTACATAAGAAGTCGTCGCTGAAGCGCATGTACAGCCGTATGGCTCAACTATGTTTTATTAAAGTAGGCAGTTGGTTTGCGAACATCGCCTAGGGCTCAGATGCCATCTTCGGAGGAAATCAGATGCCCCGCGTCGTGCCAAAGCATCTCTGCGGAGACATGCCATATATCAATCTAGTGCATCACATATCAATCCAGTACCACCGCACCAAGTTTCTGTCTTGTAGTGGCACCGGCCGGCTCGTATAAATGACGTTGTGTAACCTTGTATAGAGTACTTAGACTAACTCTTGTTTGTTTTTTTCGGTAGATCCAGTTAATCCGACATGGTTAGCCCACGATCTGCTCATAGCTTGCCAATAATGATGCGCAAGTGGAAAGTACGTAATACATATATATGGAGCTTTCCGCAGATGTGGGTGTCTTGTAGTGTTATTGGCTTAATATAAATGACATAAAGTAGGCTCGTACATTGTTTTTTTTTCGAATAAAGGAAGGCTCGTACATTGAGTAGGCTCATACATTGTACTTAGACCAACTCTCCTCGTTTTCTAACCCGCTAGGTTTCTAACTCAACATGATTAGCACACGACAAACTAATGGCTTGTTGTTTAATCATGCGCAAGTGCGGAGTAGTTGGCACTGAGAAATTTAATATTTCTCACATTTTAACTTTGACAAACAATATCATCAATAAAATGTGAGGTGTACACCACAAAATTGTACTCCCGCCGTAAAGAATATACGAGTGTTTAGATCACTACAGAGAGAGTACCATTTGATACTTCTAGGAACGTGAACACAACGGTATCAATTTCGTACAACGGCGGACTAAGTATTAATCAATTAAATCACAAAACCGACAACACCTACTAAAACAAGAACGGGCAGAGTCATTAGCTTTCACCCATTTACCATGGAAAAGCCAGCATGAAAATTTTCCCAGAAACAAAAAAGATTGTGATGCGAATATAGAAAACCTAATGTCCTTCCATGGATTATCTTTCCATTAGCTTGACAATTATTTACACATTGTATGGAACTTCAAGTACTCTAATGCTTGAGGTGAAACCATTTCCAACGGCACATTCCAACCTTCCCAGTATCCATTCTCAAAAAAAAAAAAACCTTCCCAGTATCCAATGTGTAAATGGAACGTTTTTTTTTTTGCAGTGAGTAAATGGACTCCATAGATGGTTTCCCAAATCACAAAACGCTCGCCATGTCATTTGTGTAATTGGTGTGGATCCTCTCCTAAGGTTGTTCTTTCATTTCGATGAAGACCACACATCAAATATGTCAACTAGTGGAGAGAATTATATATTGCCCAAATTGCTGATAAGAGAGTTTTTTCCGATCAAAGTGCCACTTCACCAGACGGTGATGGAATAGCTTACATAAATTTCCAGCGTTCGTACCATTATTCGAACTAATAGTTCTTACTGATTTGATTAGCTAGATGTGAATCTTATACTCCTACTTGGTAGACACGCGATGCAATAAAAAATCACTGTTACTAAGTGCCTGGTTCAGTTATATTTAGAGTGATCAATTTTGTTCCTAAACTTTGACAAGGGTGTTCTGTATGGTATGCTTTGTTTTAGTTTAATTTATTTTTTTACGGGGATTGTTTTAGTTTAATTTGGCATGAAGTGATTACTAGATTTTGTTCGCAAAGCTCAGATCGTTGATTGACTAATTTTGTTGGCACCCTACAGACTCACGGGTGTTTTCATTTACGAGTCTATGTATATAGCTTTGCAAAACCCATGTGTGCCCAACCATCGTGTATATAAAGAGGCCCGTAGCCATTCTTCCTCACGTAAATCGCAGCTCTGGGTGAGCACTCGATGAACTCTCACGTTAACACGCGATTCCAAAACATCCAGTCGGCTACATGTGGCCTGGATTGCATGGTCGTTCCGCGTGCGAGCCACTTTCGGCCACGATCGACCGTGTTGATCATGCGGAGGCCGCTCGTGGCATCTTGCACTATGGCCACTCCAGAGAGGGTCCGTAGCTTCGAGCCATCGGAGTGGGATGACTTCTTCGTACAACACGATCCAAAGCTACCCGAGGTACTCAAGTTTTGAATATATATATACTGTATATTCTATTAGCTAGCCTTCAATAATCCTTAACCCGTGCAACCGCACAGGCACAGACTGTAATTTTGAACTCAGACATTTACAATATGCGCCAATTTGTATATGTATTAGAAATATCTTGTGAAATTAGAAATTAGCTTATTAGAGATTATTGTGTATGGAGGCGTTTGGTAGACCTTTTCACGTTTTCTGGGAGTCTAGCTCAATGGAGCTCTGGGCCATGTTCTTCATGTCATTTGGTCGTCTGTATTTACCGTAGTCCGCATCCTCCCCCCGTAGTGTAAATTGCACTAGCCCAAGCCTGCATATGAAAAAACGGCCAATCTGAACGTTTCTAACGGGCCTGGGTGAGGGGTGTTTTAGTTTCTCCGTGCGAGCCAGACTGCCAAACAGCTCGGACTTAGCCTGCGAGAGCCTGATTGAACTTGATGCAGTCTAACAGACGTCTCAGGTTGCTTGCTTTCAACAATTTTAGTTACTACACGATATTTCGGTTTATTGTCAGGTAACCGGGTTTCCCAGCACCCCTCTAAATATGCTTAGAGCAATCCTAACATATTCTCCATGCCCGCAGCTTTCAAAAAGAATTAGTGCAGTCCAAAAAAGTTTGAAAGCCGCGGGGCATACGTGCAAACTAAGATTCACCTTATCTTACCCTTAAAAAAAAGCTCTTTTTTGCATATGTTCAAAATCTGTACTTGGTTTGGCATCAACTTTTAACCAAACTTTGAACAAATCCACACCAAAATTTACATGATAGTCAGGTGCTCAGGCACATTTTTAGATGACAATAAATATCTAGAAGGACATTTTCATACACTAACATCTAGATAGATAAATAGGCAAGCAATGTCACTAATTGACATTGCTAACTATGACGACCTTCGAGATCGATTGGCGTCTAGTCGGAGTCGGAGTCCAACCCCTCGCCAGAGGCCCACTGGCGACGACACTTGATATCCAATTGTGACCGCTGGAATGTGTAGTGGAGCTCGCGTTCCTCGCGCTAGCAAACGGCGAGGCCATGGATGTCCTCGAGCGACCTCCAACTCCCGATTCTCCTCCATGAGGATGTGAAAGGTGTCCTCATCACAGATGGATTACTCGAGTGACATTTCCAAATGGTGCTATTCATCCATCTCATCTAGGAGCACGTGGACGGGTTCATCGAAGTCGACCTCGAAGTCCAAGTCGCCGGAGTCAATGACGAGGACGACGATGGCGCAAGATTCACCGACCCCGCGAGAAGAGGACTACAACCCACTGCCACGGAATCTCGAGGCTCCGGCAAACCATCCATGAGATCTCAATGTATACCTTGCATTGAATCCATTAGTTGAGCAATATTAAATGAAAAAATAGTAGCAAAGATCTCGATGAATAACAAAGGGGATCGACGGGCATTCTTTCGATGCGGTTGTATCACCTTGATAAATCAATTCAATGAAATGTCCTTTATCGAAAAAAAAACAACAGATGCTTGCAGCAAGGATGGAAACCAGCTGCTTCTGGCGGGCTCTTTATCTGTCCAGGCTCCTCTCTTTTCTGTTTTTCTCATGTCTCCTATTTCACGATGTCTTATTCCTTTTTCACGAAGTTTCTTTTCTTCCTTGAATAAAATAAGATAATAAGGTTGTTTATTAGATTATAGTACGTATACAGGAGAATAATGATTATAGATCAACATAAACGAGGCAAAAAACATAGTACATAGTTTTCTAAAGGAAAAACCTACATAAGTTAGTGATTCCTTATT
>NC_041386.1:2814281-2834207 GCF_002162155.2 Triticum dicoccoides | reverse complement strand
CCAACTTTTAAAGACAAGGCAAAATAGCCATCAGATCAATGTACCCCACCTCTCGGCCACAACCATTAGTAGTTGCAACAGAATTTTTACAATTTCATCATAAACAAAGTTTGCAGGAGAAACAGGACATAAAACAGGGATACAACACCACGAAAGTAATCCTATCAAATGTCCCTAAGATGAACCATGCCAAGCTATCCTAAGAAGCTCCGCACTGCGATGATCGAGCAATCTTAGACATTTGAGAAGTAGAGTAGCCTGAGCATCGGTACACATGATCTTCCATTGAAGAACCAAAGAACCTACCAAACTTGGGATGCACTTCAAGATTTGCCATCTTCGCCCCTGAAACACAAATTCATTGCGCGAGGTCCATAAGCCCCACAAGGTAGCAGAGATGAAAATAATAATTACATCAAACTGTTTCTTTTGACTCCCAAAAGAGTACAAGGAATTAAACGGGTATGGTACAGGAATGCCAAGTATTTCAGCAATGATTATCCAAGTATTTTTTGCAACAATGTAATCAAATAAAAGGTTCTTAATGGATTCTAGCTCATTACCAAACACACAAGTGTGATCAGAAACATAACAACATTTAGCTAAATTATCCCTAGTCAAAATTTTGTGATGAAGGATAAGCCACAAGAAAACATGTATATTAGGTGGCACATTGATTTTCAAAATACGGTCTTTTAGGTTAGAAAATGCACCATCAAACTTGATCATTTTTTAGAAGGATTTAGCAGAGTAGGAGCTAGAGGGCTCAAGTAACCAAACAGGAGTATCATTATCAGAAGGCAGTACCCTTGTTTTCATAAGAGACACGAAATCAAACCATCCTTTTAGAATTTTCTCATGCACACATCTCCTAAAAATGATTTTTAGAACAACACCATCCCTGACCTAGGCAACAATAGCATCTTATTACTGGCAAATCTCAAAAATATCCTAGAACAAGGTTTTAAGTGAGCAATCATCAATCAAAATATCATGCCCGAAGGGAGTGTTGTGACCATTGCCCAGTTTCCATTTATAGAGAAGATTTAGCAGCAGCAAAGGCCCAGGATATACTTTTCCAAAAGCGAGATCCCAAACCAGGTTTAGCCCAAAGATATTGGGTTCGTTTGTACCAAATTTGAAACTTCATCAAGGAATAGATCATTGGGTCTATCATCAAGGAATCTTTTACTCCAAGAGACAATAGAGCAAGCTTCTTTCAATCATTGGGTCTATCATCAAGGAATCTTTTACTCCAAGAGGCAAGTACAACCATGTTAAAATCCCTAGGATTAGGGACCCCCATGCCACCAAATTCATTTGTTCTAGATATGAGTCCTGAGTTAGCCAGATGGTATTTGTGGTCATCCCCATATTTCCCCAAAAGAAGTGGCGCATCTGTGAAATAATGGCCTCAATATCCTTTCAAGGGAACACCCAAATTTGAAGGGAAAAGAACCACTGTGACAGCAGAAGATTTGGGCAAAACAATTAGTCAGATCTTCATCTACATGAATAGTGTGAAGGTCACTTTTATGGAAATTAATTCTTAAACCAGAAATATTTCCAAAACAAGAGAGAATCCACTTCAAATTCCTAGCATGGTCCATGGAGCCATCCAAGAAAAGCATGGCGTCATCTACATATTGCAGGTAGACCACTGTTGGAAACATAGTAGAAAACAAAAAAAATCGCCCTACGATCACCCAGGAACAATATGAAGACGCATATAAGGTTTGGATCACGATCGTTACCAAGAGTGCAGCGGAAGTAGATGAGTCGGTGTAGATCATACTTGGAGTCCTTCAAGCCGTAGATGAACGATCCCGCGAACCATCCATGAACGATCCCTCGAACGGAATATCGAAAGCACGACCTCTCTACTTGGTTGCAAGCATACGGTCTTCACAATCCCGCAGCGCTTCGCCGTCCAGAGTTAATCATCGCCGGAGAATTAGAGGAGGAGGTTGGAACCACACTGGGCTTCCAATTATGAGGATTAGAGGCACTAGGTCTACCTCTAATTAGATCAACTAGGATCAACTAGAACTAGAGGAGAACCCAAACTTGGGTATACAAAAGGGCCAATACGTCATGTATATATAGGTTAGAGGGGGAGGGAGGGGCTGCCACCAAGGAGGGAAAGTCCCTACTTGGGATGCTTCCTCCTCCCCCACTCCAATTCGGCCCCCCCTATAGGAAAGGGGGGCGCCACTTCCTTATGGGCCATGGTGGCAAATACTCTTTCCACTACTTGGCCTTTTAAGGCCCGTTGACGTTAAATTGAATAAAAGCCTTCTAAAAATTACTATAGTCTTTTATTATTAATTTAAAATCACCAAAAAAAAATTCACCTATATATTATTTATCGAGAATACCCGGCATTGCCCGGTAAACTCTGAAACCCTTCTGGTAACCCCAAAATGCTTCCAGTTTCTCTGGGAACTATTTAGCATATTGTGATTACATTAAGCTTCTGACCTCGTAGGTTCGGTAAAACATAGATATGAATGAAACTCCTTCGTTCGTGGACGTCCATATCGATCCCTATGATTACACGAATGACATTCGAGTGAACCTTTGGTTATCATGTGATGTTCCCCTTGCCTCGCGATACTTTACAAAAACCCAAGGTGAGATATATCGGTATCCTCTTGAGTCATACACATGCTCACTATACCGATCTCCTCGTTACCGGTTTTCTTCTTCTTTCTCGTTGACATGTTCCGGCATCCCCGTGACATTGTCACCTGTGTCTGGCTAGACAATGATGGATGCCATCACACCGAGAGGGTACTAAGAATATATCTCCATCGTCGGAGAGCAAATTCCACTCTCGAGCTATCGTGTCCTTTGCCAGACTATCCGATGCACATGTAAGTTGTCGTTATGATCACCATGTTACAGATGACGTTTGAACGACCCTAAAGCTCATCGTATGGTAATAAGTGACTACGATACTCTCATGGTCTAAGGAACTAACTAAAACACACGTTAACACTTAGTATTATAACAATTGACTTATGACGATTTATCTAAAAGTATAACAAACAAGAATTGGATCAATTCAATATGATCGTTCTTCTAACATCATACTCTCAAAATTATTTGACACTATCGTTACTCTTAACGACATCTCAAGATCAAGAAAACGTGATCACGAACAACACTTGAGCTAGTCTTAGAGGCGAGACTAGGAATCTTATTTTATCGTTTATCGTTTATCGTTCTACACATGCATATGAGTTTTTCATTGAATCGCATATTCAAGGATCATAGTTGTTATAACATAGAATATAAACTCGTAATTATGAACACGAAAAGGTAATAATAGAATAATATTGCCTCTAGGGCATACTCCCAACAACCACACTGTCGGTGTACTGGAGTAGGGGTACCCTAGTACCCCGAACTTGTGCACGGGCAGTCGCAGCATCCCGCGGCAAGGCTTGCCGGGTGACCGCCAAGACCCTCTGTGGCTCCCTTGAAGACCATTCAAGAACAAAGTACTCAAACCAAGGCGCCGGCAAGAGGAGCTTGCCGGGAAGGCCAACCAAGGCCCCGGCAAGAGGAGCTTGCCGGGAAGGCCAACCCAGGCCCCGGCAAGAGGAGCTTGCCGGGAAGAGACAAGACCCCGGCAAGAGGAGCTTTCCGGGAAGGCCACTCAAGGCATACCAAGAAAGCTTGCCACGACGCGCCCTGCGTCCCGGCAAGGCCCGGTGAGCGACAAGCTCCCAAACATGACAAGACGACGACCGCGGCAAGGAGCTTGCCGCGGGGAACCCCCACTTCGTGCCCGCGCTCCAGCACACCTGCTAACGTGTCGCTCTAGGACTCCCCCAAGCGCACGTGGCAGGAGGCTGTGCAGCTAGGAGTGCGCGGTGGCAAGCGGAGATGAAGAGAAGGCCATCGTGGCAAACGGTGGCGCTCCTAACGGTCACTTTTCGCACTGTTTAAGCAACTCAGACAGGCATTTAATGCCCTTGTCCCCTGCCGTCAGAGTTAGGTAGGGTGCACTGTATCCACAGTAGCGGTAGCTGCACCTACCGCATCCTTTTCCATTTTTACCCTTCTTGTCTACGTTGCCCCCTGTCGGTGACCCCTTGAGAGTATAAAAGGAGGCCCAGGCGCAACGTAGAAGGGGTTCAGCTAGTTCGGCCGGTTCAGCTAGTTCGGCCAGTTCGGCTCATTCAACACCAGGAACACTCTCATGCTCAGTCTGGCAGCGTCCGTCGCTCCTGAGCAAGAATTCAATACACACAAACAAGCAGCAGTAGGGTTTTACGCATCCGTGCGGCCTGAAGCTGGGTAAAAACCGCTCGCGTGTACCGCCTCGATCCTCTCTTTGTGCGACCTCCGCCCCCCGCCGAACCGAAAGGGGCCCTGTCCCCATAGGTGTTGGTGGAATCAGCATCCCCGACATCTCTGGCGCACCAGGTAGGGGGCGTCGAGATCGTGCGAACCCGATCCGACGTGCACGCGAGCTAAATCTTCATCGTCTTCACCGACATGCCACCGAAGAAGAAGGCTTCGGGGGCAACAGCCCCGTCTGCGTCACTTCCACCACCTCCGGAGCAGGCGGACGGTGGAGTGGACGCCGGCGGAAGAATGGACACCGACGAGGGTGCCCACAGCGCTGCCAAGTCCAAGGACAAGGCCGCGTAGACCTCGGCGTCCATACGCCCACCACGCCCATCTCAGGAAGGGCGGGACCAGCAGCGTCATAGCGTTCGCAGCGCCATACGTCCGCTGGCCCAAGATCAAGCTGGTGGTTCGCGTGGCGTTCAAGACCAGCATGCACGCCAGCATGCTGGCCCCAGTGAGGTGCGGTCGCCTGGACGGGACACTGCTCCTTCTAACTTGGTTAGGAGTCCGAGCATGTCCCGCTCCTCGCACCGTTCACCTCTGCCGCCCACCACGCCGGCGGAAGCCTTGGCGCGGGCCCAGCTACTCCTGGATTATCCTCCGACGGCGGACAAGACCGACGAATGGAGGGCCACTATCCAGAGCCTCATCGGCTTCGCCAACGGCGACACTGCGCGGCAACCAAGCGCCTCGCTGCCGCGGCAGGACAGCCGGACGCGAGCCGATGGCAACAAGACCGGGGGAGGTGCGACTTCCATGCACTCTCCACTACGAAGGCCAAAGTCGCCGACTCGCCGGGTCCACCCCGACAGCGGCTCCACCGCGTCGTCGGACCCACGAGCTCGTCGCGACCAGCGCCAAGTTCTTCATGAACGACAACAAGAAGACGCTCGAACCCGTATCGAGCGCCGAAGAGAAGATGTCAATCCGACAAGCGCGCTGGGCCCTCTGTTGACATGCATGCGCCAGGGGAACCAGGCGATCTGCCGTACGCGGTAGGTTATCCTGCATTCACCCGTGAGCTGCGGCAAGTCCAGTGGCCCAGCACAAAGAATTTCAAACCAGACGTACCAGAGAAGTATGACGGCAAGACGCATCCGTCGGAGTTTCTCAGCATCTACACCATCGCGGTGCAGGCTGCCGGGGGACGGGACGACAAGATCCTTGCCAACTACTTCCCGCTGGTACTCAAGCCCAATGTCAGATCTTGGCTCATGCACTTGCCGGACAACTCCATATCCTCCTGGGCTGATCTGTGACATCAGTTTGTCGGCGCCTTTACAGGCGGCCACAACCCGCATGGCCAAGAAAGCGATCTTCATCTGCTCGCCCAGAAGGAAGGAGAGCCACTGCGCAAGTACATTCAGAGATTCAGCCGTGTATAGCACAACATCCCAGACGTCCACCCCGCCGCGATCATTAGCGCGTTCCATCAGAATGTGCGAAACCGAAGGATGAGGGAGGAGATAGCGATGTGTAAGATCAGAGACGTTAGTGAGCTTTATGCCCTGGCCGACAAGTGTGCACGCGCTGAAGAGGGGAGGAGGCTCCCCGGAGAGGATACAGGAGCAGGAGGATCTGACAGTGAGGATGCCGCCCCGGCAAAGAAAGGCCGACGGCGGAACAACAGAAGGAGGAGGGGCAAGGATGTGCTAGCTGTCGAGCAGACCGACAACGAAGGTGGCGCCAAGGAAGCTAAAGCTGGTGGCTCCGACAAGGAGGCCCAGCCTGTGGCGGCCGCCGACAAGCAGGACGGCTCCGGCAAGCAGTATTGTAAGATCCACCGCACTAGGGGTCACGATCTCCAGAATTGCAAGAAGGTTGAGCAGCTCGTTGGGCTACAGAAAGCTGAGTACGAGCGGCGCGACAAGGAGAAGGCCCAGGAAGGTGCTGGTGGATCCGGCAAGAAACGTCTCGGCCGAGGAGGACGCCGCGGCAAGGCCAAGCAGCGGCAAGGAGACAGACCTCCCCGCGGCCGTGACAAGGATGAAGATGACGACGATGACGAAGACATGGATGATGACGAGGCCGACGAGCAGGAATTTCAGAAAGCCACAGAGGTCCTGTGCGTTGACGGTGGTGCTTCTTTGCATACTTCGCACCGCCAACTCAGGCAGTGGATGCGGGAAGTGAATGCAGCAGAGCCATCCATAGAGTCACGCAAGCCTCTGAAATGGTCCAGCACGCCTATCATCTTCGACATTGAGGATCACCCTGATCGCGTAACTGCGGTCGGGTGCTTGCCGATGTTGGTTTCACCAACTATCCGCAACCTCAAGGTCACGAAGATGCTAGTTGACGGCGGGGCCGGCTTGAATCTGATCTCCTCCGTGGTCCTTCAGAAACTCCAGATCCCTGACAGCGAGCTCGAGGAGACCGGCACATTCCAAGGAATCAGCCCGGGAAGAAGCAAGCCGAAGGGAAAGATCACGCTGCCGGTCACATTTGGCAGCGAGATGAACTTCAGAACTGAGAGGGTCACATTTGACGTTGCCAATTTTCCATTGCCCTACAATGGGATCCTTGGCCGTCCAGCGCTCGCCAAGTTTATGGCAGCCTCTCACTATGCATACAACATGCTCAAGATGCCAGGCCTGATAAGTGTCATCTCTGTCCCCGGCGACAAGAAGGATGCCCTTATCTGCGCCGACAAAATCTACCGGGAAGCAGCAGCCGCAGCTGATCACAACATACTTGCCGCTGAAGCTCCCGGGGGGAAGAAGAAGACGAAGTCCGGCAAGAGCTCTGATGCCCACTCCGGCAAGCGCACCTCTTCGGAGTGCTGCGCTACCGTCGAGGACGCACCATCGAGATCCACCGGCAAGTGCAAGAAGACGATGGCAGCTCCACCCGAGACCAAGAAGGTGCCCGCCAAGAAGGACGGCACTGGTGGTACCTTCACCATCAGTGCCATGCTTGACCCCAAATAGGAAAGCGTGCTCGTTGCTTTCCTGCGGGCGAATGTCGACGTGTTTGCATGGCAACCGTCTGATATCCCCGGTGTTCCCAGGAAAGTAATTGAGCACCACCTTGCCGTCTGTCCTCATGCGCGGCCCGTCAAGCAGAGAGTCAGGAAGCAAGCAGTGGAGCGCCAAGAGTTCATTGAAGAAGAGATCAGGAAATTGGAAGCAGCAGGCCTTGTCAGAGGAGTGCTCCATCCCACGTGGTTGGCCAATCCTGTAGTCGTGCGCAAGGCAAACGGGAAATGGAGGCTTTGTATAGACTTCACTGATGTCAATAAAGCTTGTCCCAAAGATCCATTTCCCTTGCCGCGCATTGACCAGATTGTTGACTCCACAGCTGGATGTGATTTGCTTTCATTTCTTGATGCATACTCAGGATACCATCAGATCTTCATGGCAGAAGAAGATGAGGAAAAAACCGCATTTATCACCCCTTGCGGCACATACTGTTTTATACGGATGCCCTTTGGGTTGAAGAATGCTGGTTCAACATTTGCAAGGGTAGTCCATGTCGCTTTTGAGACACAGATACACAGAAATGTGGAAGCCTACATGGATGATATAGTGGTCAAGAGCAAGGACAAGGCTACCCTGATCCAAGATTTAGATGAAACTTTTGCAAATCTGCGCAAAATCAATCTCAAGCTCAACCCCGAGAAGTGCGTGTTTGGAGTCCCTTCCGGCAAGCTTCTCGGGTTCTTTGTGTCTCAGCGGGGTATTGAAGCCAACCCCGACAAGATCAAGGCAATCGAGCAGATTGAAGCACCGAAGCGCGTCAAGGATGTGCGAAGGCTTGCCGGTTGTGTGACTGCTCTCAGCAGGTTTATCTCTAAGTCTGCTAAGTGCGCCCTACCGTTTTTCAAAATATTGAAAAAGGCAGGTCCAATGAAATGGACTCCGGAAGCGGAGGCCGCGCTGCAAGACTTGAAGAGGTACTTGTCCTCCACTCCAATACTTGTCGCACCTAAGCCACAAGAGAAGTTGTTGCTGTACCTAGCGGCAACCAATCAAGTGGTTAGTGCTGCGTTAGTAGCGGAGAGGGAGGCGGACGACGAGCCAGCAACCACAGCAAGTGAATCCAGCGACAAGCAGGGGGCTTCTCCGACAAGCTCTGGTCCCGACAAAGATGAGTATGCGCAGACGTGCAAGGAGGTGCAGAAGAAGATGGTGCAGCGCCCAGTTTACTTTGTCAGCTCCCTTCTCCAGGGGGCTAGGTCGAGGTACTCTGGTGTGCAAAAATTGCTTTTCGGCCTTCTCATGGCCTCGAGAAAGCTGCGCCATTACTTCCAGGCACACGAGATCACAGTTGTCACTCGCTTTCCGCTGAAGAGGATACTGCAGAATCCAGAAGCAACAGGCAGGATTGTCGAGTGGGCATTGGAACTGTCAAGCTTTGGCCTAAAGTTTGAGAGCACTGCAACAATCCAAAGCAGGGCATTGGCAGAGTTCATAGCAGAGTGGACGCCAACTCCAGATGAAGAAATTCCAGAGACGAGCATCCCCGTCAAGGAGACAAACAAAGAGTGGCTGATGTATTTTGATGGTGCCTTCTCGCTGCAAGGCGCCGGTGCTGGCGTGCTGCTTATCGCACCCACCGGAGAGCACCTCAAGTACGTAGTCCAGATGCACTTTCCCAAGGAGCAAGCAACGAACAATACTACAGAGTATGAGGGTTTGCTTGCCGGCCTCAGAATCGCAGTCGACCTTGGGATCAAGAAACTCATTGTAAGGGGTGACTCGCAGCTTGTCGTCCGCCAAGTGAACAAGAACTACCAGAGTCCATTGATGGAAACTTATGTTGATGAAGTGAGAAAGCTAGAAGCACACTTTGACGGCCTGCAAATGGAACACGTTCCGCGAGCTCAGAACGACATTGCTGATGGTCTGTCAAAGTGCGCTACACTAAAGTTACCTGTGGAACCAGGCATCTTTGTGCTCAACCTGACTCAACCATCCGTGACACCATCAACTGGGCAGAATAAGAAGAGGAAGTTGGTTTCTGGTGACTACTTTCCGGCAGAGCTTCCCGAAGCCGCCGCCAAGAAGGTCCCCAAGATCGACGCCAAGAGTGCTGAGGAGCAGTCTGCTCCGGCGAACCTCTTGGTTTGTTCCGTTGAAGCAAACGCTCCCGACAAGTTTCGCTCCGGCAAGCTTGCCGGGGAATATCACGCTCCGGCCGAACCGCAGATTCTTGCCGTAGAAGCGGATGTTCCCGCAGCAACAGATACGCCTTTAGTCCTTGTTGTCGAGCCACAAGCTCCAGCATGGGCGCAGCAGATTGTCCATTTCCTTCAGACAGGAGAGCTTCCCGAAGAGCAAGAAGAAGCTGAAAGAGTAGCCCGGCAGTCAAGTATGTACAAGTTTGTCGACAACACACTGTACAGAATAAGACTCAACGATGTGAAATTGAAGTGCATTCGCCGGGAAGATGGACAACAGCTGTTGGCAGAGATACATGGAGGCATATGTGGTCACCACATTGGCGCAAGAGCGCTTGTCGGCAAAGCATTCCGACAAGGCTTCTTCTGGCAGACAGCCCTCCAGGATGCAACTGCACAAGTAACCAAGTGTGAAGCGTGCCAGTTCCATTCCAAGCAGATACACCAGCCAGCTCAAGCTCTCCAGACGATCCCTTTATCCTGGCCATTTTCGGTCTGGGGGCTCGACATCCTCGGCCCCTTCCCCCGAGCTGTCGGGGGCTTTGAGTTCTTGTACGTTGCAATCGACAAGTTCACAAAGTGGCCGGAAGTGGAACCAGTGAGGAAGGTGACAGCACAGTCAGCAGTCAAGTTCTTCAGGTCGATTGTTTGCCGTTTTGGGGTTCCTAACAGGATCATCACCGACAACGGCACGCAATTTACGAGCTGCACCTTCATGCAGTATGTCCAAGATCTTGGCGCCAAGATCTGCTTCGCTTCTGTTGCTCACCCGAGAAGCAACGGTCAAGCGGAGAGGGCAAATGCTGAAGTGCTGTGAGGCCTCAAGACCAGAACTTCCGACAGGCTGCACAAGTGCGGAAGAAACTGGATCGAGGAGCTGCCGGTGGTTCTTTGATCGATCAGGACGACGCCAAATCGAGCCACTGGCCAGACACCCTTTGCTCTAGTCTATGGAGCAGAGACAGTTCTCCCCACGGAACTCGTTTACGGGTCACCTCGAGTGCTCGCTTATGACGAGCTCGAGCAAGAGCAGCTGCGACAAGATGACGCGCTGCTCCTTGAGGAAGACCGTCTCCAGGCTGCCGTGCGAGCCACTCGCTACCAGCAAGCTTTGCGTTGCTACCATAGCCGCAAATTTAAAGCCAGGAGCTTCGAGGAAGGCGACCTTGTTCTTCGGCGTGTTCAGTCCGCCAAGAATTCCAACAAGTTGACGCCGAAGTGGGAAGGCCCTTATCGGGTGAAACGAGTCACTAGGCCCGGCGCTGTCCGCCTTGAGACCGAAGATGGCATTCCGGTGAGCAACTCTTGGAACATTGAACATCTTTGTAAGTTTTACCCGTAAGGCGCGGTTGCCAGAAGCTTTTCCGGCAACCACCTTTTGTACAAGTCTTGCCGCTGTTGCATGTAATCCTTTGTACAAAGCCGGGCGCAGACCCCGTGCACCAGTAAAGCTCATGTGCCCCGCACATCTTGTCAATTCTTTTATGCTATAATCCTTTTTCGCATATGTTATCTGACACTTTGTGCAGCACTAGACCCCGGTAAGCAATAACGAGCCCAAGGCTCCATATCATTACTTTGTTTCTCTGTTTCTTTCTCAAAAGAAGGAAGGTTCCCTCGACCACAAGGTTTACCGGGGAGGGGAAGGAGAAGATAATGGTGTGGACCAGGCCGTTCAAGAAAGTTTCTCCTTGCCGGGAAGCAGACGACAAAAAAGCTAAGTTGCCAAAGCTTGAGCAATCATTTTTTTTTAAGTTTTCGAGTTACTTTCCTTAAACGACCGTGCTTTATATGGAAAACCTGTGCGCGGAGGAACCAACTCGTAGCTAGTTGCGCCTTTACTTTGTTTCGAGTCCGCTCAACAACTTAAGTGAGCTGCTAGCGCCCTTACTTTGCTTCGAGTCCGCTCAGCAACTTAAGTGAGCCGCTAGCGCCCTTACGTTGTTTCGAGTCCGCTCAACAACTTAAGTGAGCTGCAACTAGTTGCGACAAGGTTGCTTGTCGGTAGCAACCCCGCCAGCAGGCTGCTGAAGTTCCGCACTCGGCGCTCGTGGCAAGGGTACCTGCGCCAGCAAGTTTCCCTAGAAAGCGTAGGGCAGAGCCATACAAAGCCAAGAGTCGAGTAAAGGAAGTAACACAGCAATTTTTTGCCTAAGATAGAGTTATATTACAAAAATAACTTGTCGCGCCTCTAATAAAGTGTTCCCATGACATGACTGGCAACGACAAGAGAAGAAGAAAACAGACGGCGCCTGGGCCCCGGCGAGCCAGTATCGCTGGGGGCTGTGAGTGCCAAGAATCGTCCACGGCAAACCAGAGTTGCCGGGGGCTGCAATATCAGATAAGTCTTTCATCCCTCATCATGCATCCTCTTATGGACTGGGGAATGCGAAACCGCGTTTCTTCCTGAAAACTACCGTGCTCCCTCAACTCTAGGCCCTGGGGCTCGTTCCCGGGGCCAAGTTTGGTCGTAGTCGCGGCAGCAAAGGGATGAAACGAGGAGACCGTACCCACCTCGTTCCCGCCTCCGTCAAAGGCGTGAGAAAGGTCGAGCGACGTGGGAAGGCGGCAGGGCTTGTTGCCGGGAGATGAAATGTCTGTCCAAGGGACACCAAGGGTTTGCTCCTTGACGTGGGTTCAACTCACGAGACAAATAACCCGGCAAGCATCCCCTTTTCACTAAAAAACATCCCACTCAGGTACAGCCCATAGAGGATGAAAAACATGAAAGAGAGGATTACAAGTTCTAGATACAGCTAAGGCCCGAAGGCTTACAAATTAAAAAGATAAGATGGCCGTAATCCCTTTCTTGTCCCTCTCTTCAGGAGGCAGGTCAAGGAGGCGAAAAGGGCAAAAGGAGTGCCTAGGCGAGCTACGGGTGCCAGAAGACACCAAGAGAACACCCCGGGGGCCGTCCGAAGGCTGGACGGCGGTGGCGGCACCGGAAGCGGGGATCGAAGACGGAGCGGCAGGACGTCAGCACGCTGTCGAGGGCACCACGCCCTCGTACTCCGACCTGACGGCCTTGTCGCCAGCCCTCTTCCCCTTCCGCAGCCTCCCTACGCCAGCCGCCCAAGGAGACGAGCCCGGGGAGTTCAAGGAGCCGGCGACACGGATGATGGGGCCGCCGGTGCCGCGCGAAGCGGCGCCCGACGCCTAGTCGGACCCGCTACCCCGCCGCCCGCTACCCTCGTCGTCGCTGTCGCTCTCCTCCTCGTCACTCTCGCTCGAGGAGGAGCCTTCGCTGTCGAAGGAGCTGTCCACGCAGCACTTCGCCCGAGTGCCGAAGCACCCGAAGACCTTGACGGAGAGGAGATCGCCCTCCATCAACTTAAAATGGAGGGTAAACCCCTCCATCAAGCTGTGGATGTGGGCGAACGTCTTCCACCCTCGATCAAGATACATCACGTTAGGGGCTGGGAATACAACGCGGACTCGCGTGCCGCTGATCCCACAGCCCCTCATGTGCAGTCTCAGTGTCTCGGGCGGATCCAACTCCATCGCGTGCGTAAACGGAGCTGGAAGACGGAGGCGACGACGAGGCGCCCGGCGCAGCCTGACGAAGAACTCGCAAGGGTCGTCCCCTATATGGACCGCCGTGGGGGGCGGAGCCGCCGGCGGAGGTGAAGCTGACGCGCCGCCCCGTCCGCCTCTTCCCCGAGCGCCTCGACCTCGTCCTCGACCTCGTCCGCGACCTCGCCCCCTCCCTCTTCCCCTTATGGCTGGCTCTGCCACCACGGGCGCGGAAGATGGAGAGATGCGCTGTCTGGCGGCGACCCTCGCCGCCACCGATGAAGGGCCTGGGTTCCCTTTCTCCATGGCGAATGAGAGAAAGGGGAGCAGAAGCTGAAGAAAGGAGGAGATGAGAGAGTGCGGTTTCCTGTGCTCCCCTCCCGCTCTTTATAAAGGAGCGAGGTGGGGGCTCGGCCGCCCCGCTCAGCGAATCAAGGCACGGGAAGAGCAGGGAGTCGGGGCCATCCCGCTGCCTCTACTCGCGACGGCCCAGTTTCCCACTTCCACCGTCCGCGACCCCAAGCGCACGGGAGCCGCGTGGCGGAGATGCAGAACCAGGGAGACGGGTGAGGCGGCCTCACTCCGCCCCGTGATCGCGGGGAGTGGACGTCCCGAAAACCGCGCACCGGCCCCGTCCAGTAAATGCATCACGCCCCCACGCCTACCTCCGTTTAGGGAGGAGGGCGTGAACCGTCCCCATCATCGTGGCCTGACGCATGCTCGAGGGCCTTAGCCCCGCGCACGCCGCCCGCGTCACCCACGACGCTGCGTTTGACGCGTGCCGTTCTAGGCGTGCGCGGTGGGAGCGGAGAGATATGCGGCGTGACCTAGGCCGCGTGTGCCCGTGCACTGTTTTGGGCCTGGCCCAACAGCGCTCGGCATCGTGTATGGCCCAGGCCCGGGGGCTCCTGTCGGTGTACTGGAGTAGGGGTACCCTAGTACCCCGAACTTGTGCACGGGCAGTCGCAACATCCCGCGGCAAGGCTTACCGGGTGACCGCCAAGACCCTCCGTGGCTCCCTTGAAGACCATTCAAGAACAAAGTACTCAAACCAAGGCCCCGGCAAGAGGAGCTTGCCGGGAAGGCCAACCAAGGCCCCGGCAAGAGGAGCTTGCCGGGAAGAGACAAGACCCCGGCAAGAGGAGCTTGCCGGGAAGGCCACTCAAGGCATACCAAGAAAGCTTGCCGCGACGCGCCCTGCGTCCCGGCAAGGCCCGGTGAGCGACAAGCTCCCAAACACGACAAGACGACGACCGCGGCAAGGAGCTTGCCGCGGGGAACCCCCACTTCGTGCCCGCGCTCCAGCACACCTGCTAACGTGTCACTCTAGGCGCGGGGAACCCCCACTTCGTGCCCGTGCTCCAGCACACCTGCTAACGTGTCACTCTAGGACTCCCCCAAGCGCATGTGGCAGGAGGCTGTGCAACTAGGGGTGCGCGGTGGCAAGCGGAGATGAAGAGAAGGCCATCGTGGCAAACGGTGACGCTCCTAACGGTCACTTTTCGCACTGTTTAAGCAACTCAGACAGACATTTAATGCCCTTGTCCCCTGCCGTCAGAGTTAGGTAGGGTGCACTATGTTCACAGTAGCGGTAGCTGCACCTACCGCATCATTTTCCATTTTTACCCTTCTTGTCTACGTTGCCCCCTGTCGGTGATCCCTTGATAGTATAAAAGGAGGCCCGGGCGCAACGTAGAAGGGGTTCAGCTAGTTCGGCCGGTTCAGCTAGTTCGGCCAGTTCGGCTCATTCAACACCAGGAACACTCTCACGCTCAGTCTGGCAGCGTCCGTCGCTCCTGAGCAAGAATTCAATACACACAAACAAGCAGCAGTAGGGTTTTACGCATCCGTGCGGCCCGAAGCTGGGTAAAAACCGCTCGCGTGTACCGCCTCGATCCGCTCTTTGTGCGACCTCCGCCCCCCGCCGAACCGAAAGGGGCCCTGTCCCCATAAGTGTTGGTGGAATCAGCATCCCTGACACACACCTCTAGGAATAACATGAGGAAGAAGACTAGAGATCAAACTATGATGAAAAGCTTTGGAGAGCATCTTAGAGAAGACATCAACAACTAAGTTGAACAGCGAAGGAGACAGAGGATTTCCTTGTTTAAGTCCTTTGCCCCCAAAAAAGTGAGCCCCATGGTGCCATTAATTCTCACAGACAAAAAACTTTGAAATAGAGTACTACATATCCACCCAATCCATTTACTCCCAAAGCCTCTAGAAGTGAGCAATTCCCAACTCACTCTGCCATAAACTTTCTCATAGTCAACTTTCAAAATGTAAACACTGGTACTGGTCCTATGAATCCCATGTATTACCTCATGAGCCATAACAACACTCTCTAATATAAACTTCCCTTTAATGAAGTAGTTTGATCAGTAGACATAAGTGTGTCACAAATAAGTGAAACTCTAGTGGTCATAGCTTTAGTAAAAATCTTGATGGCACATTTACTCACGATAACAGGGTGAAATTTCTTCATTTCTTTGGCATGGGGCTCTTTAGGAATCAAAGTAATAACTGCAAAGTTAAGACGGTAGAAATCTACACCCCAGCCTGAAACCTAGCCAACCACATATGAAGTGATTCCTTTTGGTTAACATTAACACATCTGTGCTTTTATGCATGTAGATATTTGAAGAGAAAATGAGAGTGAAAGCTGACAAATTGAAGGAGGACATCAACTTGTTGTTCAACAATACTATGGTAGAACAATTGACTTTATTGGATGCACTCCAACGTCTTGGAATAGATCACCTTTTCCAAGAACAAATCAACACCGTGATTAACGAAATCTACGAGAGTGAATCCAATAGTTCTAGCCTCTATGAGGTTGCTCTTCGATTTTGCTTGCTTAGAGAGCATGGACTTTGGATATCTCCAGGTATCTATCATATTTCCATTTTTGTATTTGCTAACGTCTGTAGAAAAAAAGTACAGCTCGAAAGTAACATCTGCGTGGAAGGGGGAGACCAACAGGGCCCTCGCGCACCCAATATTTTAGTTTTGCTTGCATTATGCATATGAATAGTGGCAAAAAATTTATTTACTCCTTTGACCGCCCCCATCAGCATAAAAAAATTGGTAGTCCTCTTCGGGCCGATGTGCTTGGATGCCGCTCCATGTGTCGGCACGGGGCGCACGCCGCGTCCGATGCTTGCTCCATCGCAGCTAGTGGCCTTGTCACCTTCTAGGCTTCTCTTTCGCAGCTCCACCAGGCCTCCTGCGCTACCCGACCAGCAGCTCGCATGAAGGAGGCTAAGAGGAAGTTGGCCGATGCGTTTGTATTGTCCTCAGAGACCAGGAAGAGAGCACATGACTAGTAGCTTGTGCCTACAACAGATCTTGGAAGGGGGTACCCTAGCTAGCCGCCAACGTCATGTCCTTCCAGTGTCCTCCTCCCATGGCTACCTGCCTACTGGGCTCAATTTTTGTAGCACACACTTCTGCCTTTTATGTACTCCTCATCTCACCAGAACACAATACAACACATGCTAGTTAGTGGAGTATAACTAGCAGACAACCACTTCCCCACTAACTAGCATTCACACACTCACACATGGTCTCCGCCCCCGACGCGACCCTGGGATACTTCGTTCGGCTTGGTGCTGATGCAATTCCTGTGCATGACCATCTATCTAGGACTCCTGAGTTGGAGCTCCACTTACTTTGTTCTACACTTGACCTCATGCGGTTCCCTGTGGTAAGACGAGCGGACCCTAGCCTAGGGAGGGTGTCTTCAGTTCAAGGCAGGGGCAGTGTACCATATGATCAAAAGGTCCAGCTGCGAACTCCCCCTCAAGGTCAAGGTTCGCCTGGATTATACGACATGGTAACACTCGTACACATGCCTTCCTTCATCCAGTCGGTTGCCTTGACTATGACGACTACCTTTTCTTCCTGGGGCATTCAGGGACAATCGTGCACCTCTTCTTGGAGTGCCCCCATTTACGTCTTATGTGGGTGCGTATCCTCGGCTGTCGCCCCTTGTCTGTCGTTTGCACAATGGAAAAGTTTGGTGCGCCTTCTCTGCCTGTCACCCCTCCTGGAGTCGTCCTCTCCTCAGCACGATGATGTGCTCTGCCCTTTGGGTAGTCTAGAAGTCTAGGAAACATATGGTGTTCGATAACATCCATACCTCGGATCTTTACTTGGGACATTCGATCCAAGAGAATCTTCTCTTGTGGATCCAATAATCACTCCACTAGCTTCAGTGGCTTGATCCAATAATCACTCCACTAGCTACACAGGCACTTATGCATGTTGTTTCTAGTCGTGTGGCCGGCAAAGGCACTAGCGGTGCCCGAAGGTGGTGATTTCGCCCAGATCGGATCGTCGCATGCCCTCAAGTGGAGCCGGACGCCGGTGTCCGCGTCCCCATCGGATCGCGTCCATCCTCATGTAGAGGGGGAGGCACAAGCCAAGGAGTCGCCCGGCGATTTGTGACTGCTGCTCCCAGAATTCGCCAGGCTAGAGGAGGCATGTGGCCTTGTCCTTGGCAACACCACCACTCGTGACCACCGTAGTGGACGCGACGCCAACATGGCATGTCGGAGCGGAACAGTGACAATGGCAGGTGTGGGCTGGTGCAAAGCATGGTGGTTTGAGGCTTGTCGGATCTAGCATGATGCATCGAGCATTGGCTCGATCTTATGGAGAGGTTGTGTGTGGCATTCCTCTCCTTCACTAGTTTGCCGTGGCAGCAAAAGCTGACGTGGCCAGTTCCGGCTAGATAGCATGTCGGAGCGGGCACCTGCTCACTTCGTCATCCAAGCGGCACATCAAGCGACGGCGGCTGCTAGATGTTGTTGTGATGCGCACCACAATGATCAGTGGAATGTGGTGTGGCAGTGTTCGGAAGCAATGTGAACAGGCCATAGAGTGGTGGACGAAGACTATGGCAGCAGACATCACAGATGTATTTGCTCTAGGTGAAAACTCATGATCTAGTCTCGATTGACCAGACAGTGTCAACTTGCATGCGTTGTTACCTTGTAGAAGGTGTTGGTTTGAAGCTTTATTTTGATGGTGATAGCCCCTGGTATGACATGGTTGGACTACCCAACATCGACATGCGAGCAATAATTTCTTCTTGAAGGCTACGTCTTTTTGTATGTTTTTTGGTGGTAGATGGAGATGTTGTCATGAGACTTGCCCTATGTGGATGGCCTTCAAGTTTTTTTTTGTTTGTTAGATGGAGATGATGTCATGAGGCTTGCCCTTTCTGTCATGAGGCATTGTCGCATCGGTGTCGCCGCGTCACCCGTTAGTGAAGGAGTAGTAGTAAAACAGAAGGATTTCCATAAAAAAATGGCACATGCAGAGTTGGGAGCGACTTTACTATAATTCAAAATGGTGCCCAGGCTCATCTACAACCGGTGAGCAGAGAATTAAAGAATAAACAGTACACAAATTTTGAAAAAACTGAAATTTTTTGGCATCTAAGATGCTCATGTGCGCAAGGTGCGTGCAAATTTTTGTGGTGTTTGGACATCCGAGAAATTCATAAAAAGACGACTCTGAATAGTGTTCTTTTCAAAGTTTCTAGAACACCTGGATTTTTTTTCTTGGCACGAGCTCCTCATATGTTAAGACACCATGAAAATTTGCATGCACCTTGCGCACATGACCATCTTGAATATATAGAAATTTCAGCTTTTTAATACCTTTTTAATTTACTGTTCACCTCGGATGTAACGATCCTAGGTGCAAAATCACCGCTCTCTCGCGACTTTAGCACTAAACTGGGTGGTGCACTAAGTTATTTGGTGCATTAAGCCATGCCTAGAGACGGAGACCCCAAAGATGACAGATAACCATCCAGGCACTGGCTTGCCATTCTTAGCAGCTACTCCATGAACTACTCAACTACATGGACTCTTCGGTTTCCTCCCTTTCCGACGGTCCAAGCAACCTCTTCACCGGACCCGATCCCCCCATGGCGGCACGCATTCGCAATGTGCCCATCGCCGACCATGTTCCCATCAAGCTCTCCCACACCGCCAGCAACATCTATGCATGGAAGACCTACTTCAGCCTTCTCTTCAGCGAGTACAATCTTTGCAACCACCTCGACGGCACCGACAACCTCTTTGTCATGCGCACCATGCGAGTATATGACCATGAGGTGATTCGGCATCGATAGTAGGATGGTTTCTTCCTTCATCAGCGAAAGTATGAACATGAGCTTCTTGACCATGCTGATATGCTTAATTGCAAGCCCATGGCCACGCCTATCGAAGGCCAAGATCTCCTCCACCGACGGTCCTCTAGCTCCGGACGCCTCCTTTTATCCATCTATTGGCGCCCTTCAGTACTTGACACTCACTCGCCCAGAGTTGCAGTATGTTGTTCATCGGGTGTGTCTCCACATGCATTCTCCTCGTGATGCTCGCTGGTCCTCGGTGAAGCAGATCTTGTGCTAAATCTACGGTCATATGGATCTTGGCCTCACCTTATCAGCCTCACCCTCCACCGACATTGTTGCGTACTATGATGCTGATTGGGCTCACCGCTCCATGTTTGAATATTGTTTCTTCCTTGGACCCACGCTCATCTCGTGGTCATCTAAGCGATAGCCCACTGTCTTTCGTTCGAGTGCTGAGGTCGAGTATCGCGTCGTGGACAATGCCGTTGCTGGGTGCACGTGACTTCACCAACTCCTCGAGCTATGTTGCCTTGTCAACAAGGCCACTGTGGTGTATTGCGACAATATCTCTACGGTATATCTCTCCGCAAATTTGGTTCACCATCGTCGCACAAAGCACATCGAGCTTGATATTCACTTTGTTCGTGAGTAGGTGGCTCTTGGGAACGTTCGAATATTTCATGCTCCTACAACGCAACAGTTTGCGGATATCATGACGAAGGGCTTACCGACATCCACTTTTGACGAGTTCGGTCTAGTCTTTGCATCTCTAGCA
>NC_041386.1:2804297-2813999 GCF_002162155.2 Triticum dicoccoides | reverse complement strand
CTTGTATTAGGTGTAGTTGTCCCGCTTGTTTCCCAAGTATATAACATGTAATTAGGATCATTGCTATGGACGGAACTACCCCTGTAGGTGCTATATATGGGCACCCCATGATGTGAATACAATTGTCTCGCATCCAATATCTTTTCTACACTATCGTCCCCATCGATCTCTCTCCCCATCAACTTCTACCTCACCGAGCATGCTAGATGACATGCACAGGGAGACGCCAGAGGCGATGCTGCAAGCCCAGCCGCATCATTGCTATGAGTGGAAACGATGTTGCACATCAGGAAGCAGGCGAGGAAGAACTAGGGGTGGCACAAATCTTTGACTTGCACTTGCACTATCAACATAAGTCCAGCCCACGCTCAACTCGTTCGTGAAACACGATATGCATAGGAGGAGGAACGTGTGTGTATGTGTCCTCTTCTCAACCTCCTAGTGGTGTGTTGAAAACCAAGTCTTATATATTGATCTGAATGGGCTAGTTGTCTTTACGATTTATTTAAGAATTATAATAATTGTTTTATGGGCTTGGTACATATAATTCCAACTGGTTTCATTCAAAAT
The DNA here is from genome assembly GCF_002162155.2 of Triticum dicoccoides. Classification (NCBI taxonomy): domain Eukaryota; kingdom Viridiplantae; phylum Streptophyta; class Magnoliopsida; order Poales; family Poaceae; genus Triticum; species Triticum dicoccoides. The sequence continues at coordinate 2,813,429 of NC_041386.1, read as the reverse complement.
GGTAGTTTGGAAAAAATTGGCACATAGAATTTACTGGTTGGAGCTGTTTAGTAAAGTACAATCCTAGTTAAATGCTTCCATGAAGCTGGTTCAACTTATATTACATCACTTTCTATTGCAGATGTATTCAATAAGTTCAAGGGAGAAGATGGTAGCTTCAACAAGGATATAACTAATGAACCGAGGGGACTGTTAAGTTTATACAATGCAGCTTACCTTTCTGTCAATGGTGAATCTGAACTCGATGAAGCCATGGCCTTTGCAAGGCACCATCTTGAATCTATGAGTGGCAGTCTTAAATACCCTTTATCTGAGCAAGTCAAACGAAGCCTTGAGATACCATTACCAAGGACTCTGAGTAGAGTGGATGCGCCTTATTACATTGAGGAATACAAACAAGAGAAAGCATGCAACCCCTATGTGCTAGAACTTGCAAAGCTCGAATTTAATCTTCTGCAACGTCTTCACCAGCAAGAGCTCAAGGATTTTTGTCGGTACGTATGCACTGAACATATACAGTTCTATCATGGATGAAAATATATGCATTTAGTTACAATTTAATTATATTTAGATTAATCAGCCATGATTACAAATTGAGCTTATATATCATGATGAATATATAATAAGTAAAAGAGTTAATACAATATCCTATTAACTGATGTATACTTAAGGTGGGGAAATGATCTATATGAAGAAGTGGGACTAAGCTACTCTCGGCATCGTACCGTTGAAATATACCTCTGGTGTTACACAATACACTATGAGAAACAATATGCACATGCACGGATAATCCTTGCCAAGATATGTGTGCTAATATCTCTGCTAGATGACACTTTTGATATGCAAGCTACCTTGGAAGAGGGTCGAAAGATCAACGAAGCGATACAAAGGTTAGTAGTAATCTCCTTTGGTCCTTGAATCTGCCCTCCTCTCGTAGATGGTAGTATTTTATAACTACTCCCTCCGTTTCTATGTTTTTTTAGACATTTTAAATGGACAACAACCTATAAATGTATATAGACATATTTTAGAGTGTAGATCCACTCATTTTGCTCCGTATGTAGTCATTTGTTGGACTCTCTAGAAAGACTTATATTTGCGAAGAGGGAATAGTAGTTAGTGATGACTTAAGTACATGCAGATGGGACGAGAGTGCTATCCCTATTTTACCAGTGTACTTAAAAAAATACTATGTCAAGCTGATGAATATCTTCAGAGAGTTGGAGGACGAACTGAAACAAGATCACAAGTACCGCATGGTTTATTCTAGGAAAGCGGTATATATTTATCTACCGATTTCGTTATCAATTAGTACTATCAAAGATCATATAATTATTGTTCGTAATCTAAAGTTCTCCTCCTGTATATATGCACACAGATCCAAACTCTATGCAGGCATTACCAACAAGAATCTGAATGGTTCCATAGCAATTACATACCAAGCTTTCAAGATCACATCAAGAACTCTGTTATCTCCACAGGTGCTCCAGCTACATTCGTGACTTCACTCATTGGTATGGGCGACGAAGTAACTGAGGAAACATTCCAGTGGGCCATTGGTTGCACCGATGCCGTGAAGGCTTGCAGTGAGGTGGCACGTTTCATGAATGACATGACTGCATTTCAGGTACATATATGTGTGTGCGTGTGCACATTCAATTGTTCATTTACTTGGTGATTATCCTTAAATAATTGTAGAGTAAAGTGAATTGTCTAATTTTGTAAATATTCGTGTGTTCACACTTGACAGCACGGGAAGAACAAACTGGATGCGGCCAGCTCAGTAGATAGCTATATCAACCAACATCATGTCACGGGTGAGGTAGCAATGGCCGCGGTGGGTAAACTGGTTGAAGATGCATGGAAAACTACCAATCAGGCACGATTTGACCGTCGTGCTATGCTCCTGCCTTTAGAACGAATCATCAGACTGACCAAGAGCATGACCTTGATGTACCGTGGCAATATTAACCTGTACACATTCACAAGTGGCAACAAAGACAAGATCCAGCAGCAGTTCATCGAACCTATCCCACTCTAGATTCTCAACATGCATGGATACTCCCTCATTCAATGGACTTATGGATGTGCACCTTGTTGTTATCGAAAAAGACTTTCGCCCCATTTTATATATAAAGCACCCTGTTGTTATGTACTTTTGGTTTGAAAATAAGCACATCTGTTTAAAACTTGGCATGTAGGGTTTTTATTTTTTGCAGGGTAAAAACCTTGACATGTAGTTACAAATCATACATATACTACTCCTTCCGTTCCAAAATAGATGACCCAACTTTATACTAACTTTATACTAAAGTTAGCACAAAGTTGAATTATCTATTTTGAAACGGAACGGAGGGAGTATTTACTAAGGAAAATGTTTCCAGCCGGGCCACCGGTCGCTCCTAGCGCCGGTCGCTCGTGTGCCCTCGTTCGACCAAGGCGTCATCTGTTGTCCATGTTGCTGGTCACATCATGCGTGGGGCACACCCCACCGATGTGCATCCTTGTCCCCCCCTCCCGACACTCGTTCCTATTCCCTCTCTCTCTCATCTATTATATTTAGAGACATTTTAATTATGCACTTTTCCACCCCCTATCAGGCCATTGTTGTTTTAAACCGTTCACTGCCTCTGTGGCCATTGGATGTGGTTGCAATCCCGCATGAGCTTCGGTGCTGAACAGAGAATGCTAGACGGGCTGGGGCGTATCTATGTATCGCTCGCCGCGATGTCTAGGCACAGCTCGCCTGCAGGGACTCCGTACTGGGCCGGTCCAATAACCAGTTGTAGCGTCATACTGACATCATTCATATTTTTATTTCATTTTTTCGTTTTCCAGGACATTTTTGTTTTATTTTTTTACTTTTGTTTATATTTCTGAATATAAACACATAAAATTTTAAAAAACTGTTAATCTTGCATTTGGAAGATGTTAAATATGTATAAAAATATTTTTTACGTACACAAAAAAAGTATAACAGGAATGAAAATATTATAAATGTTAATCATGTGTATGAAAATTGTTTGTGACAATTACAAAATGTCACACATTTAAAAAAAAATACGTATGTGACATTTAAAAAGATGTTTGTACAATGTAAAAAAATGCCCACGTAATTCAAAATAAATGTTTCGTGCGTTCAAAGATAATTTACTTCACAAGTTTCAAAAAGGTGTTCTTGACATTTTCAAAAAATGCTTGTGTAATGTACACAAATTGTTTTCATATTTCAAAAATGCCTTTTATCATCGGAAAAATGTTTCAAAATGTATTTTTTAAATTACACGTATTTGAAATATATTCAACACATGCTTTAATAAAAATATTAAAACTGTATTTGAAAAATGTTAAACGTGCATAAAACATGCTTACATGTATGCGAAAGTGTTCAACGTGTATGAAAAAGTAGACATGTGTTTAGAAAACAAAAAAATTGACAAAAAAACAAAAAGAAAAGTGAATAAACCAAAAAACAAAAAAACCATAGTATAATGAAGAAAATGAATAAGGAAAACCAAAGAAAACCATTAAAAACAAAGAAAACTAAAAAGATAATGAAGAAAAAAAGAAAAACCAACGAAAACCAATGAAAAAACAAAGGAACCAAAGAACTAACAACAGAAAGAAAGAAAAAACGGACGGAACCGATCTAACACAGCGACCGGACGCGAACGAGGGAAGGCATAGTAGTCGTCCGCCCATAGGGGATTCGTATTAGGAATCGGTATACAAGCCAGATATATATATATCTCGTTGTGCTCTTTTTTAGAGAGAGAAAGCGATATGTCACTTATTGTGAGACCGATCTAACTCTCAGGTCTTCTTTCTCATATATTTGCTTGCGATCTACTTTTCCTTTGCATTTTTATTCAGTTCTATTAAACCAAAATACAAAAATACTTTGCTGTACTTTATTTTATTTGTAATCTAGTATTTTAATCTACTACAATTTTTTGGCATCGTTACCCGAAAGGGATTGACAACCTCTTTAACATGTCGGGTTGCGAGGTGTTGTTATTTGTGTGCAGGTGCCGTTTACGTTGTGTTGCTTGGTTCTCCTACTGGTTCGATAACCTTGGTTTCTTCACTGAGGGAAATACCTACCGTCATTGTGCTGCATCATCCATTCCTCTTTGGGGAAATACCGACGTAGTCCTAGCAGACAGGAGCTTTTCTGGCGCTATAGTCAGAGAGCAATCAGCTAGCAAGTTGCTGCTCAAGTGAAGAAGCTCAAGTCTGGACCTAAACCTGAGACTGAGTGCTTCTACTGCAAAGAAACTGGTCACTAGAAGTGGAACTGCCCCATGTATTTTGCGTATAAGAAGGATGGCAAAGTGAAAGGTATATTTGCCCCCAGAATTTTTGATGTGAAATGCTACCTAGCATAATTCTCAATGTAATTTTCTTTATTGTGGTATGAATGTTCAGATCCGAAAGATTCAAAATAAAAGTTTAATATTGACATAAAATAATTATACTTCAAGCATACTAACAAATCAATTATGTTTTTCAAAATAACATGGCCAAAGAAAGTTATCCCTACAAAATCATATAGTCTGGCTATGCTCTATCTTCAACACACAAAATATTTAAATCATGCACAATCTCGATGACAAGCCAAGCAATTGTTTTATACTTTTGATGTTCTCAAACTTTTTCAATCTTCATGCAATATATGAGTGTGAGCCATGGACATAGCACTATATGTGAAATAGAGTGGTGGTTGTGGATAAGACAAAAAGGAAAAGATAGTCTCACATCAACTAGGCGTATCAACGAGCTATGAAGATGCCCATCAATAGATATCAATGTGAGTGAGTAGGGATTGCCATGCAACGGATGCACTAGAGCTATAAGTGTATGAAAGCTCAACAAAAAAAACTAAGTGGGTGTGCATCCAACTCGCTTGCTCACGAAGACCTAAGGCATTTTGAGGAAGCCCATCATTGAAATATACAAGCCAAGTTCTATAATGTAAAATTCCCACTAGTATATGAAAGTGACAACATATGAGATTCTCTATCATGAAGATCATGGTGCTACTTTGAAGCACAAGTGTGGTAAAAGGATAGTAACATTATCCCTTCTCTCTTTTTCTCTCATTTTTTTATTTGGGTCTTTTCTCCTTTTTATGGCCTCCTTTTCTTTTCTTTTATTTTTATTATTATTTTTCGTCCGGAGTCTCATCCCGACTTGTGGGGGAATCATAGACTCCATCATCCTTTCCTAACTTGGGACAATGCTCTAATAATAATAATCATCACACTTTTATTTACTTACAACTCAAGAATTACAACTCGATACTTAGAACAAAATATGACTATATGAATGTCTCCGGCGGTGTACCGAAATGTGCAATGACTCATGAGTAACATGTATGAAAGAATTATGAACGGTGGCTTTGCCACAAATACGATGTCAACTACATGATCATGTAAAACAATATGACAATGTTGTAACATGTCATAACAAACGGAACGGTGGTAAGTTGCATGGCAATATATCTTGGAATGGCTATGGAAATGCCATAATAGGTAGGTATGGTAGCTGTTTTGAGGAAGGTATATGGTGGGTTTATGGTACCGGCGAAAGTTGCGCGGTACTAGAGAGGCTAGCAATGGTGGAAGGGTGAGAGTGTGTATAATCCATGGACTCAACATTAGTCATAAAGAACTCATATTCTTATTGCAAAAATCTATTAGTTATCGAAACAAAGTACTACGTGCATGCTCCTAGGGGGATAGATTGGTAGGAAAGGACCATCGCTCGTCCTTGACCGCCACTTATAAGGAAGACAATCAATAAATAAATCATGCTCCAACTTCATCACATAACAGTTCACCATACGTGCATGCTACGGGAATCACAAACTTTAGAACAAGTATTTCTCAAATTCACAACTACCCAACGGGCATGACTCTAATATCACCATCTTCATATCTCAAAACAATCATCAAGTATCAAACTTCTCATAGTATTCAATGCACTTTTTATGAAAGTTTTTTTTATTATACCCATCTTGGATCCCTATCATATTAGGACTAATTTTATAACCAAAGAAAATTACCATGCAGTTCTAAAAGATTCTCAAAATAATATAAGTGAAGCATGAGAGATCAATAATTTCTATAAAATAAAACCACCACCGTGTTCTAAAAGGTATAAGTGAAGCACTAGAGCAAAATTATCTAGCTCAAAAGATATAAGTGAAGCACATAGAGTATTCTAATAAATTCCAATTCATGTGTGTCATTCCTAAAAGGTGTGTACAACAAGGATGATTGTGGTAAACTGAAAAGCAAAGACTCAAATCGTACAAGATGCTCCAAGCAAAACACATATCATGTGATGAATAAAAATATAGCCTCAAATAAAGTTACCGATGGAGGAAGACAAAAGAGGGGATGCCTTCCGGGGCATCCCCAAGCTTAGGCTTTTGGTTGTCCTTGAATTTTACCTTGGGGTGCCTTGGGCATCCCCAAGCTTAGGCTCTTGCCACTCCTTATTCCAAAATCCATCAAACCTTTACCCAAAACTTGAAAACTTCACAACACAAAACTCAACAGAAAATCTCATGAGCTCCGTTAGTATAAGAAAACAAACCACCACTTAAGGTACTGTAATGAACTCATTATTTATTTATATTGGTGTTAAACCTACTGTATTTCAACTTCTCTATGGTTCATACCCTCCGATACTAGCCATAGATGCATCAAAATAAGCAAACAACACACGAAAAACAGAATCTGTCAAAAACAGAATAATCTGTAGTAATCTGTAGGTTTCGAATACTTCTGTAACCCCAAAAATTATGAAATAAATTGTTGGACGTGAGGAATTTGTCTATTAATCATCTGCAAAAAGAATCAACCTAATCTCACTCTCTAGTAAATAATGGCAGCAAATCTCGTGAGTGCTAAAGTTTCTGTTTTCTACAGCAAGGTCGGTAAAACTTCCCCCAAGTCTTCCGAAAGGTTCTACTTGGCACAAACACTAGATGAATTATTTATTACTAAACAGAACCAAAAATCAAGAAACAAAAATAAAATGTGGCTGCCTCCCAACAAGCGCTATCGTTTAGCGCCCCTAACTAGGCATAAAAACAGGAATAGATCTAGGCATTGCCATGATAATGATAAGGTAGATCGTGAAAACTCATTATGTCTTATTTATAAAAAAAGGACTGCTTTTATGGGAGGACGGCCGGCTTTGTAGCGACCAGACCTCAAACGGTCCAATCTCCGTGCTTCGGTGTCATCCCTGGATCAGTAATGCTGACACCACACAGTACTTGAAGGATTTATAACAGAGTAGCAACCACACACTTATTACATCGAGTGTCTCAAAAGAGAACTTATTACAATAAATATGGCTTAAGGCCATCTAATAAAGATAACAGCGGAAGGCTTGGAAGATAAGTGAGTCCATCAACTGCAATGGCATCACTGAGTATAGAACCACGACCTAAAGGCACCTTAATCGGCGTCTGAAAAGTCTGCAACATTAACGATCCAGACCGAAACGGGTCAGCACATGGAATATGCTGTCAATATAACACATAGAGAGTAATGGAATGAAATAAGCTATTCTATATGCATATATGGCTGGTGGAAAGCTCTATGGTTACCGTTTTTTGTAAAGCCAATTTTCCCTACTACAAAGGAATAAATTTTATTTAACTATCATGGTAGTTGTTAAACATTGAGAATGGTTGACAGCATTCTCAATCCCAATTAAGCATCTTCCTTTAAAAAACCCAACAATTAACTTTAGAGTAACATGATGAGATTAACATGATAATCCAGGTACTAGATACTCAAGATGCACATAACCAGGGACACGGCTAATCATGATTAGTTTATACACTCTGCAGAGGTTTGCGCACTTTTCCCCACAAGACTCGATCTCCTCCATTGGTTTTCTAGCACTGCATGGTGTTTGAGAAACGGATGACCGAGACATAGTCTTTCAGAAGTACTAGCACCTTACGAACGGGTAGACCGTACTAACCTACATCCCCTACATCTGCCAGTCTACCACTATAAGAGTTCGTACGACTTAGTCAACTATGCTAGAGCCCATAGTAGCTTGTGGCTGCACACGGAAGTTTCTAGTATGAATAATCTCATGATCCCTTTGTGTCTGGGTGGCGGTCCAAAAGAAAACAGGTAATCGCTGGAATACCCAGGTGCCTCAATCCACCCAGATGTGTGTTTAGGTTGCCACCTTAAATAAACCATTAATTAACAATCTCACATCTGTCATGGATACAATCACCCAATCCACATCTACTAGCATAGCATGGCATAATAAGCAAACGTAAGAGTAACTCCCAAAGGTTTGAAAATAAATAGGTAATAGGTTCTACCTCAACTACTTCCCAAACCCACAATTTAATTAGATCCTAATCATGCAATGTGTGAGGATTGGAACTAATACAATAAAACTAGGTAGTAGGAGGTATGATCAAAGTGTTACTTGCCTTGCTGATAATCCGGGAAACCTAGCGATTCGAAGTAGCAAGTGGCGCACTCCGGATACTCTATTGCAAACAAACAAGCATACAATAAGTACTCAACTAATGCACAGGTAAAACACGAACAAAAGATCTAACCAGAAAGTTCAACTTAAGAACTCCGGTTGGCAAAAAGAATCAAAACAAACGAAGCAACAAAGACAAACGGCAAAAGAAACAAGCTTCGTTTACTATTCTGGATCTAGGGCAATTTTTACAGTGGCAAAAACTTATTTGAGTTGGTTAAACGGAAAGAGGGTTTCAAGACGAAACTCCAGACGCTTGAATCGACTGATTCCAATAAACGAGCGAAAAGTTAAACTAGAACGAACATCGGATCAGGGATCACGATCAGAAAAAACCCGGATTTAATCCGAGAAAAAGAAAAACGATGAACAGTTAACGAACGAACGTTCGTTAACAGAAACTAAACGAAAAACGCGTTCGTTAAAACGAACGGACGAACGGGCGCTCGCTCGCTAAATAAATAAACCAGAAAAAACCCCGATCTATTTATTAAAAAAATTAAAACTAGGGTTTTCAAAAAAAACTGAATCGACTTTTTCTCAAAAACCGGCCGGCGGCTACCTCGGCGGCGGCGGGGCTCCGGCGGGTGG
>NC_041386.1:2795804-2803868 GCF_002162155.2 Triticum dicoccoides | reverse complement strand
GGCGGGGCGGCGGTGTGGGTTTGCAGGGGGGTGGCGGCGGTTATAAAGGGGCGGGGGGTCGACTTGGGGGAGGGGTCGGCCTCGGGAGGCGTGTCCTCCCCGGACACGATGGCGGTGGCGATCGGGACTCCGGTCCCGATCCGGTTGGAGGTGGCGGCGGCTGGCTGGGCCGGCCTGCTCAGCTGGGCCCTTGGCCCAGTCGGGCGCAGGTTTTTTTAAACAATTTCGCTGCGCCTAAAAAAAATTCTAGAAAAAATAAATAAAAAATCTAAAAATGCCAAAACAAATTTTGTCTGTCTAAATAAAATATTTAGAACAGGATGAACATTTTTTTGGCTCTAAATGCAATTTTTGAAAACGTGCAATTTTTTCTAAATTCAAATAAACTAGCAAATAAAACCAAAATAAAATCTTATTTGATTTTTTTGTTAAATCCTCAATATTTCTTTATTTTGGGAAAGTCATTTTATTCCCTCTCTCATATTTTGATAACAGAAATAAATGAAGATAAAATAAATAAAATCAAATGATCCCTATTTCAAAATTTGAGAAAACTCAAATATGAAAATAACGAAATCCCCAACTCTCTCCGAGGGTCCTTGAGTTGCGTAGAATTTCTAGGATCCACCAAAAGCAATAAAATATGATATGCAATGATGATCCAATGTATAACATTCCAAATTGAAAATTTGGGATGTTACAAACCTATCCCCTTAAGATGAATCTCGCCCTCGAGATTCGGGTTGGCTAGAAAATAGGTGAGGGTGGTCTTTCAGCAATTCTTCCTCTCGCTCCCAGGTGGCTTCATCCTCCGTGTGGTGGCTCCACTAAACTTTGCAAAACTTGATAACCTTGCTGCGGGTGACTCGGCTGGCATACTCAAGAATTTTGACTGGTTTCTCCTCATAGGTCAAATCACTGTCCAACTGAATTGCTTCCAGCGGCACTGTATCTCTCAGTGGTATATCAGCCATCTCTGTGTGGCACTTCTTCAACTGGGAAACGTGGAACACGTCATGAACTCCTGATAATCCTTCAGGTAATTCCAACTTGTAGGCTACTTCTCCCATATGCTCCAAAACCTTGTATGGTCCTACAAAGCGTGGCGCTAACTTTACCTTAACTCCAAAGAGCTTAACTCCTCGAAGTGGAGATACTCGAAGATAAACCCGGTCTCAGACTTCGTAAACTGTCTCCTTGCATTTAGAATCTGCATAGCTCTTCTGCCTGGATTGGGCTACCTTGAGCCTATCACGAATCAATTTCACTTTCTGTTCAGACTCCTTAATCAAATCCGGTCCAAACAACTAGCGGTCTCCAACTTCATCCCACGACATTGGGGTCCTGCACCTCCTTCTATACAAGGCTTTGAAAGGGGCCATCTTCAAACTGGATTGATAAATGTTGTTGTAAGAGAACTCTGCATACGGCAAATTCTCGTCCCAACTAGATCAGTAATCTAGCGCGCAAGCTCTCAGCATATCCTCCAAAATCTGATTGACCCTCTCGGTTTGTCCATCTGTCTGTGGATGAAAGGCTGTGTTGAACTCTAGTCTGGTACCCAAAGTTTCATGCAACTGATTCCAGAACTTTGAGGTAAATTGGGTTCCTCTATCTGATACAATACTCTTTGGAACTCCATGTAGACATACGATTCTGGTCATGTATATCTTTGCCAACTTTGTACTGGTATAGGTAGTCTTCACTGGAATGAAATGGGCTACCTTTGTCAAACGATCAACTACAACCCATATTGAGTCATAGCCTGAACGAGTTCTGGGTAAACCTGTAATAAAATCCATGCCTAACTTATCCCACTTCCATTCGGGTATCGGCAATGGCTGTAGCAATCCTGCTGGCTTCTGATGCTCTGCCTTTACTCTCTGGCATACATCACAAACTGCTACATACTCCACAATATCCTTCTTCATTCCGGTCCACCAGAAAGTATCCTTCAAATCCAAATACGTCTTGGTATTTCCTGGATGAATCGAATATGGCGAATCATGTGCCTCTTGCAGAATTAACTTCCTGATCTCCGAATCATTTGGTACATAAACACGGTCTTCAAACCATAAGGTATCGTGCTCATCCTCCCGAAATCCCTTAGCTTTTCCTTTGCTCATTTTCTCCTTTATAGAGGCAATCTCCTTGTCAGTCCTTTGAGCTTCTATGATCTTATCCATCAAAGTAGACTGAATCTCCAATGCTGCTACATAGCCTCTCGGAACTATCTCCAAATATAGCTCACGAAGATTTTCAGCTAACTCCCTTGGTAAATCTCCCGTCATTAAGGTGTTGACATGGCTTTTACGGCTCAACACGTCAGCTACTACGCTAGCCTTTCCGGGGTGATAATGTAATCTCATATCATAATCCTTGATGAGCTCCAACCATATTTTTTGCCTGAGATTCAACTCTTTCTGCGTGAAAATATACTTCAAACTCTTGTGATCTGTGTACACCTCACAATGATTTCCAATGAGAAAATGTCTCCAGGTTTTCAATGCATGCACTACGGCTGCTAACTCCAAATCATGCGTAGCGTAATTCAACTCATGAGGCTTAAGCTATCGTGAGGCGTAGGAAACAACTCTTCCTTCCTGCATAAGCACTGCTCCAAGTCCTCGACGTGAAGCGTCCAATACACCTCATAATCCTTGGTCTGATCTGGCAAAATCAACACAGGTGATGTAACCAAACGTTTCTTCAATTCCTGGAAACTGGCCTCGCATTCTTCAGTCCATATGAACTTGGTATCCTTTTTCAACAACTCCGTCATAGGCTTCGCAATCTTTGAGAAATTCTCAATAAATCTCCAGTAGTATCCTGCGAGTCCAAGAAAACTCCAGATCTTTCCAACTGTTGTTGGCGCTTCCCAATTGGTCACGGTATCAACTTTAGTGGGATCTACTGCTATACCTTCTCCGGATATAACGTGTCCGAGAAATCCAACTTCCTTCAACCAAAACTCACATTTGCTAAACTTGGCATATAATTGATGTTCTCTGAGTTTACCAAGCACCAAACACAAATGCTCCTTATGCTCCTCTTCATTCTTTAAGTAAACCAGGATATCATCAATGAACACTACCACGAACTTATCCAGAAACTCCATAAACACCTTGTTCATCATGTTCATGAAATATGTTAATGCGTTAGTCAGACCAAATGACATGACGGTATACTCGTACAGCCCATACCTGGTGGTAAAAGCCGCCTTAGGTATATCTTGTTCTCGAATCTTCAACTGGTGGTATCCTGATCGCAGATCGATCTTGGAAAATACCTTAGCTCCTTGCAATCGATCAAACAGATCATTGATCATTGGTAGTGGGTACTTGTTCTTGATGGTTACTTCATTCAATCCTCGATAGTCAACAACCATCCTTAATGATCCATCCTTCTTCTCCACTAGAAGTACTGGCGATCCCCAAGGTGATGAACTTGGGCGAATATATCCTTTACCCAGTAACTCCTTAATCTGCTTCTTAATCTCTACCAAATCCTTTGCGGGCATCCTATATGGTCTCTTTGATATTGGCCCTGTGTTTGGCAAAAGCTCAATCAAAAACTCAATATCTCTATCTAGTGGCATGCCTGGCAATTCCTCTGGAAATACATCAGGGAAATCCTTCACTATTGGTACTTCCTGCTGCACAACTCTTGTTAGGCAATTTACTTGAGTCATTTTTGGCACATGTCGTGATACATACTTGATCCTTCTTCCTTCTGGGGTGGTAAGCAAAATTGACTTACTGGCACATTCAATATTCCCTTCATACTTTGACAACTAATCCATGCCTAATATCACATCCAATCCTTGAGATTCCAACACTATTAGGTCTGAGGGAAATACGTAGTTACCAATCCTTAATGGTAACCGATCACACCATAGGCTAGCCATATACTCTGCTCCAGGCGAGGTTACTAACATGGGTGACCTAAGGGATTGGGTTGGTAGTTTATACTTATCCACAAATCCCCTTGATATGTATGAATGCGATGCACCAGTATCAAAAAGAACAAGTGCAGTAAATGACTTAACCAAAAACTTACCGATTACTGCATCCGGCTGCTCTTCAACCTCCTCCACGTTAACGTGGTTCACCTGTCCCCTGTGGAAAGGGTTCGGCTTCTTTCCAGAGCTTCCATTGCCATTACCATTCTGTGATTCAGGACATTCGTTGGCATAATGTCCGGTCTTCTGGCACTTAAAACAAGTGACTTGGCTCAGGTCTTTCTTGGCTGGGGTTGATGGGTTGGTGCGGTTCTGGCCGTTGCTTCCTCCATTCCCATTACCAGTCTTGGGGCCATTGTGATTGTGCGAGCTACCTCCTCCATGGGTATGCTGGAAATGTCCTCCCGGTCTAGGGGTAAAACGTGGCTTCTGCTGAGCTCCAGAATTGTACTTCCCTTGTCCATACTTCCTCTTGCGGTCCTCAATCTGCTGTTGCTTCCCTTCAATCATGAGAGCACGATCTACCAACTCTTGGTAGTTGTTGAAGGTTGCTACCATCAACTGCATGCTCAACTCATCATTCAGTCCTTCCAGAAACTTCTCCTGCTTAGCTGCATCCATAGCAACATCATCTGGGGCATAACGTGCTAGCTTACTAAAGTCCTCCACATACTGGCCAACTGTCCATCCTCCTTGGCGCAAATTTCGAAACTCTCGCTTCTTCATGGCCATAGCTCCTGCTGAAACATGGGCAGTACGAAAAGCCTGCTGAAACTGGTCCCATGTGAAAGTGTCGATAGGGAAAGTGGCTGTGAAATTTGCCCACCATGATGTTGTGGGTCCTTCAAGCTGATGTGCAGCAAACTTCACCTTTTCCGCATCTGTGCAACCTACTGTGGTCAACTCCCTTGCTGTCTTGCGGAGCCAATCATCTGCTACTATCGGCTCGGTGCTACTGGAAAACACCGGCGGATTTAGCCTAAGAAAACGGGCTAAGTGATTAACAGGTGATGGTGGTGGTGGGTTGTTGTTGTTGTTCCCCTGATTCTGATTCTGGACTAGCAACTGCATCAATGTGTTCTGCTGCTGGATCAACTGAGTGAGCTCCGGTGGGAAGGTAAATCTGGGGTCACGTCTCGGAGGCATCTGAGGTTTTAGAAAAGATGAGATTTAAGAATAGAGAGTGGTCTAAAGAGAAAACACTACCCATATGCACATGAGGCAAAAGCAAAGAATTCACTTCATTCAATCAAACAAGGGCTTACAATCGATCTAACTATCACAAAAGTGCTCGGGCTACTATATTTACATGGTGGACTACTACTACTGATGGGGTGGTCTACTAGAAATACTCTTTGATTGTAGACTCCATGATATCTACTCCAGCTTCATCAACATAGTCATCATCACTATCATCTGGATCCGAGTCGGTGTCGTCGATGATGATGTAGTCTTCCAGGCGAATCTCCTTGGGTTCTTCGTCTTCTTTTACTGGTGTAGGGTCTCCCATGAATATTCCAATCTTCTTGAACAGATCGTCATTTTTCTCCACTAATACTTTGATTTCCTCTTCATAATCTTCACGGGTAGCCTTGAGTTCTTCCTCCAGTTCCTTGATTGTTGTCCTCGCCTTCTTCAGATCTATCATGTCTGCGCACATCTGGTTCTCCTGACGTCGAATGTGCTGGTTTAACTCCTGGATAAAAGCTGTAATTGATCTATCCTTCCTGGTGCTGATCATCTCCCAGTGCTCATCTCGGCGCCCACAAATCTGGTAGATAGTATCCTTGAGATCATTGCGGTAAACTTCTCGAATACGTCCCATGGCGATGTGAGCTGCCATGCTCTTTCCTAGACTCCAAGTTGGTGCATCAAAAGAAAACTCTATGGGCTCAGTGACTGGCATGAACGTCCTTCCTGGAACTTAAACTTGAATCATCCAGCGCTCTTCTTCAGGTAATGTGGCGTTGTAGGTTCTGGTGAAGCTTGGTACTCCTATGTTCAGGTATCTAGTGACTTCCTTCAAGTGACGTCCGAAGGGTGTTTCTTCATCTGGTTGCATGAGCTTGTTCCTTGCATCCGCCATCCTAAAAGAGTAGAAAAGATGAGAGGTCAGAAGGAGAAGAGTAAGTAGTGATCTAGGGCTTTAGCATTAATGGTCGTGTCCTACAGTCAGCGTGTGCTCTGATACCATCTTGTAGCGACCAGACCTCAAATGGTCCAATCTTTGTGCTCCGGTGTCATCCCTGGATCAGTAATGCTGACACCACACATTACTTGAAGGATTTATAACAGAGTAGCAATCACACACTTATTACATCGAGTGTCTCAAAAGAGAACTTATTACAATAAATATGGCTTAAGACCATCTAATAACGATAACAGCGGAAGGCTTGGAAGATAAGTGAGTCCATCAACTCCAACGGCATCACTGAGTATGGAACCACGACCTAATGGCACCTTAATCGTCGTCTGAAAAGTCTGCAACATTAATGTTGCAGCCCGAAACGGGTCAGCACATGGAATATGCTGTCAATGTAACACATAGAGAGTAATGGAATGAAATAAGCTATTCTATATGCATATATGGCTGGTGGAAAGCTCTATGGTTACAGTTTTCCGTAAAGCCAATTTTTCCCTACTGCAAAGGGATACATTTTATTTAACTATCATGGTAGTTGTTAAACATTGAGAATGGTTGACAGCATTCTCAATCCCAATTAAGCATCTTCCTTTAAAAAACCCAACAATTAACTTTAGAGTAACATGATAAGATTCACATGATAATCCTGGTACTAGATACTCAAGATGTTCATAACCAGGGACACGGCTAATCATGATTAGTTTATACACTCTGCAGAGGTTTGCGCACTTTTCCCCACAAGACTCGATTTCCTCCGTTGGTTTTCTCGCATTGCATGGTGTTTGAGAAACGGATGACCGAGACATAGTCTTTCAGAAGTACTAGCACCTTACGAACGGGTAGACCGTACCAACCTACATCCCCTACATCTGCTAGTCTACCACTGTAAGAGTTCGCACGACTTAGTCAACTATGCTAGAGCCCATAGTAGCTTGTGGCTGCACACGGAAGTTTCTAGTATGAATAATCTCATGATCCCTTTGTGCCTCGGTGGCGGTCCAAAAGAAAACAGGCAATCGCTAGAATACCCAGGTGCCTCAATCCACCCAGATGTGTGTTTAGGTTGCCACCTTAAATAAACCATTAATTAACAATCTCACATCTGTCAAGGATACACTCACCCAATCCACGTCTACTAGCATAGCATGGCATAATAAGCAAACGTAAGAGTAACTCCCAAAGGTTTGAAAATAAATAGGTAATAGGTTCTACCTCAACTACTTCCCAAACCCACAATTTAATTAGATCCTAATCATGCAATGTGTGAGGATTGGAACTAATGCAATAAAACTGGGTAGTAGGAGGTATGATCAAAGTGTTACTTGCCTTGCTGATGATCCGGGAAACCTAGCGATTCGAAGTAGCAAGCGGCGCACTCCGGGTACTCTATCGCAAATAAACAAGCATACAATAAGTACTCAACTAATGCACGGGTAAAACACGAACAAAAGATCTAACCAGAAAGTTCAACTTAAGAACTCCGGTTGGCAAAAAGAATCAAAACAAACGAAGCAACGAAGAAAAACGGCAAAAGAAACAAGCCTCGCTTACTATTCTGGATCTAGGGCAATTTTTACAGTGGCAAAAACTTGTTTGAGTTGGTTAAACAGAAAGAGGGTTTCGAGACGAAACTCCAGGTGCTTGAATCGCCTGATTCTGATAAACGAGCGAAAAGTTAAACTGGAACGAACATCGGGTCAGAGATCGCGATCAGAAAAACCGCGGATTTAATCCGAGAAAAAGAAAAATGACGAACAGTTAACGAACGAACGTTCTTAACAGAAACTAAACAAAAAATGCATTCGTTAAAATGAACGGATGAACGGGCGCTCGCTAAATAAATAAATCGGAAAAAAACCCGATCTATTTATTAAAAAAACGAAAACTAGGGTTTTCAAAAAAACGAATCGGCTTTTTCTCAAAAACCGGCTGGCGGCTACCTCAGCGGCGGCGGCTCTAG
>NC_041386.1:2791423-2795197 GCF_002162155.2 Triticum dicoccoides | reverse complement strand
GCAGGCGGCGGGGCGGCGGTGTGGGGTTTGCAGGGGGTGGCGGCGGTTATAAAGGGGCGGGGGTCGACTTGGGGGAGGGGTCGGCCTCGGGAGGCGTGTCCTTCCCGGACACGGCGGCGGCGGCGATCGGGACTCCGGTCCCGATCCGGCTGGAGGCGACGGCGGCTGGCTGGGCCCTTGGCCCAGTCAGGCGCTGGGTTTTTTTTTAACAATTTCGCTATGCCTAAAAAAATTCTAGAAAAAATAAATAAATAATCTAAAAATGCCAAAACAAATTTTCTCCGTCTAAATAAAATATTTAGAACAGGATGAACATTTTTTGGCTCTAAATGCAATTTTTGAAAACGTGCATTTTTCCTAAATTCAAATAAACTAGCAAATAAAACCAAAATAAAATCTTATTTGATTTTTTTATTAAATCCTCAATATTTCTTTATTTTGGGAAAGTCATTTTATTCCCTCTCTCATATTTTGATAACAGAAATAAATGAAGATAAAATAAATAAAATCATATGATCCCTATTTCAAAATTTGAGAAAACTCAAATATGAAAATAACGAAATCCCCAACTCTCTCCGAGGGTCCTTGAGTTGCGTAGAATTTCTAGGATCCACCAAAAGTAATAAAATATGATATGCAATGATGATCTAATGTCTAACATTCCAAATTGAAAATTTGGGATGTTACAGGCTTCCACCCTATAATGCGCAAAAATTGCATTGGCTTCTTTCATTATAAATCTGAACTCATGAGCTAAAAAGATAGTAGCTGCTCGCTTAACAGAAGAGTGCTCAATATTAGAAAATTCTAGAAAAATCCTTTGGATGCAAGGGTGCATATGAATAAATTGTCTTTCAAGTTCAACTATGAGCAAAGATATAGCATCCGCAAAACTACTAGGAAAGATGACATGATGTAGAGGGATAAACTAAAGCAATATGATATAAGCCCCATCTTTTTATCCTCGATGGCAACAATACAATATGTGCCGTGTTGCCCCTGCTGTTACTGGGAAAGGACACCGCAAGATTGAACCCAAAGCTAAGCACTTCTAGCATTGCAAGAAAGATCAATCTAGTAGGCCAAACCAAACTGATAATTCGAAGAGACTTGCAAAGATAACCAATCGTACATAAAATATTTCAGAGATGAATCAAATATTGTTCATAGATAAACTTGATCATAAACCCACAATTCATCGGATCTTGACAAACACACCGCAAAAAGAGTTACATCAAGTAGATCTCCAAGAAGATCGAGGAGAACATTGTATTGAGATCCAAAGAGAGAGAAGAAGCCATCTAGCTAATAACTATGGACCCGAAGGTCTGTGGTAAACTACTCACACATCATCGGAGAGGCTATGGTGTTGATGTAGAAGCCCTTCGTGATCGATTTCCCCTCCGGTGGAGCTCCAGAAAAGGCCCCAAGATGGGATCTCTTGGGTACAGAAGGTTGTGGTGGTGGAAATAGGGTTTCGTGGTGCTCCTGGATGTTTTTGGGGTATATATAGGTGGAAGAAGTAGGTCGGTGGAGCTGCGAGGGGCTCACGAGGGTGGGGGTGCGCCCAGGGGGGCAGGCGTGCCCTCCTGCCTCTTGGCCACCTCGTTTCTTTCTTGACGTCTACTCCAAGTCCCCTGGATCACGTTTGTTCCAAAAATAACTCTCCCGAAGGTTTCATTCCATTTGGATTCCATTTGATATTCCTTTTCTGCGAAACACTGAAATAGGCAAAAAAACAGCAATTTGCATTGGGCCTTGGGTTAGTAGGTTAGTCACAAAAATAATATAAAAGTGTATAAATAAGCCCATTAACATCCAAAACAGATAATATAATAACATGGAACAATCAAAAATTATAGATACATTGGAGACGTATCAGTAGCATCGTTGTCGTCTCGCCAACTATTGCTTCTATGACTATCGTTACTACTTAGTGATAAAGTAAAGCAATTACATGGCGATTGCATTTCATACAATAAAGCGACAACAATAAGGCTCTGGCCAGTTGCCAATAACTTTTACAAAACATGATCATCTCATAAAAAAATTATATCTCATCACGTCTTGACCATATCACATCACAACATGCCTGCAAAAACAAGTTAGACATCCTCTACTTTGTTGTTGCAAGTTTTACGTGGCTGCGACGGGCTTCTAGCAAGAACCATTCTTACTGATAACCAACAAGTATAGGGGATCGCAACAGTTTTCGAGGGTAAATATTCAACCCAAATTTATAGATTCGACACAAGGGGAGCCAAAGAATATTTGAAGGTATTAGCAGCTGAGTTGTCAATTCAACCACACCTGGAGATTAGTTATCTGCAACAAAGTGATCAGTAGCAAAGTAGTTTGATAGTTTTGATAGTACTAACAGTAGCAACAGTAACAGTAACTGTAACAGTGATAGCAGTAATTTTGTAGCAAGTGTAACAGTGATGATAGCAGCAGTAACTTAGCAGAAACAATATGGAAAAGTTGGTAGGCATTGGATCGATGACTTGTTGGATGATATTCATCATGAGACAGTTATAACCTAGGGCGATATGGCACTAGCTCCAGTTCATTGATATAATGTAGGCATGTATTCCGTAAATAGTCATACGCGCTTTATTAAAAGAACTTGCATGACATCTTTTATCCTACCCTCCCGTGGCAGTGGGGTCCATATTGGAAACTAAGGGATATTAAGGCCTCCTTTTAATAGAGAACCGGAACTAAGCATTAACACATAGTGAATACATGAACTCCTCAAACTGTGGTCATCACCGGGAGTGGGACCGGTTGTTGTCACTCCGGGGTTGCCGGATCATAACCATAGTAAGTGACTATAACGTGCAAGATTGGATCTAAAACATGGATATAATGATGAATTATAAATGGTTCAGATCTGAAATCAACGAACCCGGGCCCAAAGTGACAAGCATTAAGCATGGCAAAGTCATAGCAACATCAATCTAAGAACATAGTGGATCAGGCCCTAACAAAACTAACTCGATTACATGATGAATCTCATCCAACTCCTCACCGACCAGCGAGCCTACGAAGGAATTACTCACTCCCGGTGGGGAGCATTATGGAATTGGCGATGGAGAAGGGTTGGTGATGACGAAGAATGAAGATCCCCCTCTCCGAAGCCCCAAACGGACTCCACAGCTGCCCTCCCGAGGAAGAACAGGGCCTGGCGGCGGCTCCGTCTCGTGGGTGGCGATAATTCTTTCTCCCTCATTTTTTTGGGAATAATGTGATTTTATAGTATCAGGGGGGTCATCAGCAGGGCTACCAGGTGGGTACAACCCACCTGGGCGCGCCAGGAGAGGGGGCACACCCTGCTGGGTTGTGCCCACCCAGGGGCCCTGAGGGAGTCCTGGATTAGGGGGTCTCCGAACAGCCGGACTATCTCCATTGGCCGGACTGTTAGACTATGAAGATACAAGATTGAAGACTTCGTCTCGTGTCCGGATGGGACTCTACTTGGTGTGGAAGGCAAGCTAGGCAATACGAATATGGATATCTCCTCCTTTGTAACCGACCTTGTGTAACCCTAACCCTCTTCGGTGACTATATAAACCGAAGGGTTTTAGTCCGTAGGACAACAATCACAACATACAATCATACCATAGGCTAGCTTCTAGGGTTTAGCCTCTCTGATCTCGTGGTAGATCTACTCTTGTACTACCCATATCATCAATATTAATCAAGCAGGACGTAGGGTTTTACCTCCATCAAGAGGGCCTGAACCTGGGTAAAACATCGTGTCCCCTGCCTCCT
>NC_041386.1:2764476-2791064 GCF_002162155.2 Triticum dicoccoides | reverse complement strand
ACCCGAGATCCACCGGTTTTGACACCGACATTGGTGCTTTCATTGAGAGTTCCTCTGTGTCGTCATAGTTAGGCTTGATGGCTCCTTGTCGGTGTCAAAACCGGCGGATCTCGGGTAGGGGGTCCCGAACTGTGCGTCTAGGCCGGATGGTAACAGGAGGCAAGGGACACGAAGTTTTACCCAGGTTCGGGCCCTCTTGATGGAGGTAAAACCCTACGTCCTGCTGGATTAATATTGATGATATGGGTAGTACAAGAGTAGATCTACCACGAGATCAGAGAGGCTAAACCCTAGAAGCTAGCCTATGGTATGATTGTATGTTATGGTTGTTGTCCTATGGACTAAAACCCTTCAGTTTATATAGACACTGGAGAGGGTTAGGGTTACACAAGGTCGGTTACAAAGGAGGAGATATCCATATACGTATTGCCTAGCTTGCCTTCCACGCCAAGTAGAGTCCCATCCGGACACGAGACGAAGTCTTCAATCTTGTATCTTCATAGTCTAATAGTCCGGCCAATGGAGATAGTCCGGCTGTCCGGAGACCCCCTAATCCAGGACTCCCTCAGTAGCCCCCGAACCAGGCTTCAATGACGACGAGTCCGGCACGCAGTATTGCCTTCGGCATTGCAAGGCGGGTTCCTTTCCAAATTCTATGTACCTGTCGAAATAATGTCCGGTTTCTCATGAATGTTTGTACTCCTTGGCTTCTACGCCCAATAATGGCCACTTTCCACGTGTCGAGCGAATGTGAAGAGCTAGGGTGTTCACATTTACCCCCCCCCCTAGCTGTGCGAATGAGCCGCCTATTTAAAAAGACGAGGATTCAGATCCAAATCACACCATCCTCCCCTGGAGAGTCTTCATCGGAGCGCACCTGACAGAGATCCATTCCACCATGGCCGGTCAACGCAGCTCCTCCTCTCGCACCCCTAGCTCCAAGCCCGGAGTTGGGAGAGATGTTTCGTCCCGCACAGCAAATTAGTGATGCTTCAGTCCAAGGGATTTCTTCCCCCAGCGTACCTGGTCCCGGTTCGAGCCGGGCTTGCCACCTATAATGGCGGAGAACAAGCGGAGAGCCTTCCCAATACCTCCAAGAGGAGCGGGTATGCCTTGTCCCTTACTTGGTAAGAGGGCTCGGATTCCCAATTCATCCGTTTCTCCGCGGGCTCCTGGAGTTCTACGGCCTCCAGTTGCACAACCTTACGCCTGCCTCCGTACTGCATATCGCGGGATTCGTAGCCCTTTGCGAATTGTTATTGGGCTGTGAAGCTCATTTCGCCCTGTGGAAGAAGCTGTTCTACCTTGTGCCCCGTTCTCAGAAGGGATCAATATATCAAGTGGGCGGAGCCGAAGTGTGGCGTATTGCCGGGACCGGATACCTTTCCGGGACCCCAAAGAAGACGTCCGAAGACTGGCCTTCAGAATGGTTTTATATAGAAGACGTCCCCCTCCTGGATCCTATTCGGATCGGCCTTCCTGAGTTCGACAACGCCCCTTTGAAGAAGCGCCGGAGGTGGCGTCCACGTAGCTCCCTGGAGGAAGATGACAGGGACATTCTTTACCTGATGAGCCGGATAAGTTTTCTAGCTCGATCCGGATTGACCATGATCGAGGTCATGGCCACATGCATCATGCGGGGGGTGCAGCCGCTTCAGTATAGAGGCCACCCCATCTGGGATTTCAACGGGGAGGATGACGCCACCCGCCACGGCCGCAAAGGGCCGGGATCAGCTGGCGATCTAATAAAGATCTTATCCACTTTGTACAAGGGAGAAGAGGAGGAATTCCTTCATGTCAACCTGCAGGGCGGATTTTCTATGTACAATCCTCTGGGCTGGGTAAGTGAAGACTTTTTATCGCCCATCCATTTCGTATTCCCATAGTTAAGTATTCATTCTAGCGATTTTATCACAGGAGCTGCGCGAGGCAGTAAAGGAGATAAACAACCCTCCTCCACAGCCCGAGGACCCCGGACGGTCCCTTGACCCGGCTTCCCAGGAGGATCTGGACATATCTGTGGAGCTGATCGACGGGGTATTTTACCAATGGAGTAATGACAACGCCTTGGTGGCCATTACGGCCGATTACCCTGGGCTAGTTCCAACCTCACAGGTGACTGAGACCGAAGTCCTAGCACTTAAAAATGGATCCGTCCTTGCGCTTTTTGATTGCCGTATAACAGTCGTGTCTTGCAGGGGAGGTCCTCGGGGCAGAAGGCCGAGCCTGTGGCAACTAGCCAACAAGGGGCCGCGAGGCCAAACGGGCTGAAAAGACCCGCAGTCCGGATTGAGATGTCGACGCAGCGGTACGTCACGCCGTCTTTATTGCAAGCCATTATTCTTAGAGGCATACTAACGCCTATGCCTTCTTTTCAGGAAAAAGAGCGCTCGCCGAACTATACCCAGAGAGGCTACCCATCGCGCCTCCACCAGCCAGGCTCCAAGGCCGGATTCGGAGGCGGAAACAAATATGAGGCGTGCACCGGGCGCTCCTCCGATAGAGGATGCGAACAAACTGTCCGCCACCAATTCCGAGGTGGAAAGTGCCATGAACCACAGGCATCGCCGGACTGTTCTTTGTGATGCTTGTTTCTCCCAAGAGGCATTAGATGCCTTCAACTCGGGAGACGCGCACCTCCGTGCCGCTCAAAATGGTCTAGCCAGAGCCACGGAGCAGTATGTAAAAGACATACGGGTGAGAAAATTTGATGATTATATATATCAGTAGCCCATGAGACTTGAAACAGTTAGGATAACTGATTTAAGGATCATTTGTTATGCAGGTTCTTACAAAAAAGAATACTCAACTATCCCAGGAGCTGGAAGAGTGCAAGGCCCAACTTTAGACCGCACTGGCCGCGGCAGGGGAGCCCAAAGAGACCCCCTCTGGTAACATATTCTTCGAATGATAAGTATCATATTTAGAATGCGGCGTATATGCCGATCTGACGATAAAGTTGCAGATGACGCCAGAGTAACTCTGGATAAGCAACAGCTCATACGCCAGCTGAAGGCCGGTGAGAGCGTGCTGACGAGGGTGAGGCAGGAGAAGAATGATCTCCAAGATGCCAACACCAAGCTGGGCGTGGAACTAAAAGATGTTCGTGCCCAACTGTCGGACTCTGTTAAGGAGAATCGGTGGCTTCGACGCGGCATATTTAGTAAGTGCTTGAACGAACTTTGAAAAAAGAGTTCGGCGAGGAAGCTAGCTGACAGAGTTATGTTTGTAGGTATGCTAACAGGTCGTCCTGCCGAGGAGATGCCTGGTTCGACGGGTGATCTTCTTCCCGAGCTCTCGCAATTGCACGAACGAGTTCGCCAGGTGATGCAAGGCGTCGCCCAGGCCTTGTGGCCGTCCGTCTCCATACCCGAAGGCCTTGGAGAGCTTGCAGAAAAGCTGAAGGGAGCACAGCAGCGCTTCCGATTATGGAAGATATCGGCCTGCCGTTAGGGTGCCAGGGAAGCCTGGGCAATGGTGAAGACACGGTACACGAAGGCTGACCCGAACCACATGGCCGAAGTCAGACCTGTGGGGCCTGATGGCAAGGAGATCCCTGTGAGTTTAGTGTACGGCCAAGTAGAATTGGCCACAAAGTATTCCCAATAGGACTGTAGACTAGGCAGCCTATTGGATTGCATTGAAGAGGAATTCAACCAGTCAAATTGACTATGTAATTTTAAAGTGACATGTATGATGCCTTCTAGCCGGATTGTAGATCGTTTGTCGTGGCAGACCTTTTCGCTTCAGCCTCGGGACCCGACAGTCCGGAGTGTATCCGAATACCCTCGCGGTTATGTAAGAACCGGGGCATGCGTGGAGACCAGGCGTAGGGGTCATTAGTGCTTTATCAGACAAGTGCCCAACTAGTTATGTTATATTACGTGGGTAGTAAGAAACATCTTCCAGAGAGAATAGTTCCGTTAAGGGTTCCTTTCCCTGGGCAGGCATGCCCTAAAGTGCATGTCCGGACTGTGACAAGAAGCGCAGAAAAAACATCTAGGGGCAGATATGGATAATAAATAAAAGTCATCTTTTGTTCACCAACCGAATATTCTCTTAAGAACACTAGCTTTCAGCTTCATCCAGTCTGAGGTACACATCCGGCTGACCCGGCGGTAACAATCGCAGAGGTGCTCCCCTTATGCCCTAGACGAATTAACGGGAACGTAGGGCATAAATACAAGAGCCAGGCAACCCAGCTTGGCCAAAACTTAAGTCATATCGATGCATATAATGGTGAAAAAAGGTACATGCGGAAGTATAACGCATGTGTTGGGCGTGAGGCCCAGGTAAATAATTTAAGCTTCTGTGAAAGAAGCCCCCAGGTGTAGAGAGTGCGGCTAGCACACTGTAATGTACAAGCGAGGCACAAGGTGACCCTTGAAGGCCTAGAGAAATAAAAGAAAGAAAGGGAAACAAGAAAGATGATGCGTATGCAGAAAATGGACAAGGGGAGGGGACTAACATAAAGTCCGGTGCTAGGCGTAGAATCTTCGGAGCCTGGCTGCATTCCATGGGTTCGGCTCGAGTCGGCTAGTTGATGCATCCCGCAGTCGGTAAGCTCCGCCAGTCAGAACTTGGTCGATGATGAAGGGACCTTCCCATTTGGGCTCTAGCTTGTTCTTTTTCTTATCCGGCAGCCGTAGAACTAGTTCGCCAATGTTATAAGTTTTGGCCCGTACTTCTCTGCTTTGGTATCTGCGAGCCTGTTGCTGGTAAAATGCGGAACGGGCTTTGGCCACGTCGCGCTCTTCCTCCAAGGTGTCCAAACTATCCTGTCGATCGAGCTCGGCTTCTCTTTCTTCGTACATGCGCACTCGAGGTGAGTCATGAATTATGTCACAGGGCAGGACTGCCTTTGCGCCGCACACCATAAAAAACGGTGTGTATCTGGTACTACGATTCGGCGTGGTCCGCAACCCCCAGAGTACGAAGTCGAGCTCCTCTACCCAGTGCGTGTCAGACTCCATTAAGGAGCGCACTAATCTAGGTTTAATGTCGCTCATTATAAGACCATTTTCTCATTCGACTTGACCGTTGGTTTGTGGGTGATAGACTGAAGCATAATCGAGCTTGATACCCATTTTGCTGCACCAGAGTTTTACCTTGTCGGCCGTGAAGTTCGTGCCATTATCAGTGATGATGTTATGGGGGACGCCGTAACGGTGTACAACCCCGGATATGAAATCTATCACCGGTCCGGATTCGGCTGTTTTAACCAGTTTGGCCTCTATCCATTTGGTGAATTTATCAACCATGACCAATAAGTATTTTTTCTTGTGGGTTCCCCCTTTAAGGGGTCCAACCATGTCAAGCCCCCAGACCGCGAAGGGCCATGTAATGGGGATTGTTCGGAGGGCGGTGGGTGGCATGTGGCTTTGATTTGCAAAGAGCTGGCAACCGGCGCAACGTTGGACCAAGTCCTGTGCATCTGCCCGGGCCGTTGGCCAATAGAATCCTGTACGGAAGGCCTTGCTTACAAGAGCCCGGGCTGCGGTGTGATGACCGCCGAGTCCAGCATGAATTTCTGCCAAAAGGTTCCGCCCTTCCTCTTCGGAGATGCACCATTGAAGGACTCCGGTAGCACTTTTTTGTACAATTCTCCCTCGTGGACCCTGTAGGCCTTGGATCGCCGCACTATGCAGCGTGCCTCATTTTGGTCCTTTAGAAGTTCCTATCTAGTTAAGTAGGTCAGGAATGGTTCTGTCCACGGGGCAACAATGGCCATTATTTCGTGGGATGATTGTGTTATTTTGGTGGCGGAGCCTCCGATTGTGTCAGAGAGTTCGGTTTCGGGTATTTTGGGCGGGTTCGGACTGTTGTTACCGATGTCCCCTTCCCATGCTACGGATGGCTTGAAGAGCCGTTCCAGAAATATGTTGGGAGGTACCGCGTTGTGTTTTGCGCCGATGCGGGCGAGGATATCCGCCGCCTGATTGTTTTCTCGAGCCACATGGTGAAATTCGAGCCCCTCGAACCGAGCTGGCATTTTTAGGACGGCATTGCGATAAGCTGCCATTTTCGGATCCTTGGCGTCGAAGTCTCCATTTATTTGGGATATCACGAGGTTCGAATCCCCGCGCACCTCTAGGCGTTGAATGCCCATGGATACTGCCATCCGGAGACCATGTAGAAGGGCCTCATATTCGGCTGCGTTGTTGGAGTCCGTATACATTATCTGTAGTATGATTGAACGGTATCTCCTATTGGGGACATCAAAACGACGCCAGCCCCCAGACCAGCCAACATTTTGGAGCCGTCGAAGTGCATGATCCAGTTTGAGTATGTGCCGTACTCTTTAGGGAGTTCGGCTTCCGTCCACTCAGCGATGAAGTCAGCCAAAACTTGCGACTTAATAACTCGTCGTGGCTTGTAAGTTATGTCGAGCGGGAGGAACTCAATGGCCCATTTGGCAATCCGACCCGTCGCATCGCGGTTGTTTATAATATTGTTAAGTGGTACTTCCGAGGCTACCATTATCGAACACTCTTGAAAGTAGTGTCGCGGCTTCCAGGATGCCATAAATACCGCGTACGCTATCTTTTGATAATGCGGGTACCGTGGTTTGCATGGAGTAAGGACAGTGGACACATAGTAAACCGGCTTTTGAAGGGGGAATTTGTGTCCGTCCACTTCTCGCTCGACGACGAGCACTGCGCTTACTACTTGATGAGTTGCCGCAATGTATAATAACATTGGTTCGCCAATGTTTGGCGCGGCCAGGACTTGGTTTGTTGCTAATATGGCTTTTATTTCGTTGAGTCCGGCCGTGGCGGCGTCCGTCCACTCGAAGTGTTTGGTGCGCCGGAGGAGGCGATAAAGGGGTAATGCCTTTTCTCCCAAGTGGGAGATAAAGCGGCTTAGAGCCGCCACGCATCCAGTCAATTTTTGTATTTGTTTGAGGTCTGTTGGGGTAGCCAACTGTGACAACGCTCGGATTTTGGCCGGATTAGCTTCAATACCTCTACTGGAGATAATGAATCCCAGGAGCTTTTCGGCTGGTACGCCAAAAACGCATTTTTCCGGATTGAGCCTGATGTCATATGTTCGGAGGTTGTCGAATGTGACCCTCAAGTCGTCTACTAGAGTTTCGACATGCTTGGTTTTAACGACCACATCATCCACGTATGCCTCCACTGTTTTGCCGATCTGGTTTGCCAGACATGTCTGAATCATGCACTGATATGTTGCGCCGGCGTTTTTTAGCCCGAAGGGCATTGTGTTGAAGCAGAATGGGCCGTATGGTGTGATGAATGCCGTTGCGGCTTGGTCTGGCTCTGCCATTTTGATTTGATGGTAGCCGGAGTATGCGTCGAGGAAACACAATGAATTGTGTCATGCGGTAGCATTGATGATTTGATCAATGCGGGGGAGGGGGAAGGGATCCTTTGGGCAGGCCTTGTTAAGGTCCTTAAAATCGATGCACAAGCGCCAGGATTTGTCCTTCTTTGGTACCATCACCAGGTTTGCTAGCCAGTCCGGATGTTTTATGTCTCTGATGAATCCGGCCTCCAACAGCTTGGCTAGTTCCTCTCCCATGGCTTGTCTTTTAGGCTCGGAGAAACGTCGAAGAGCCTGCTTGACTGGCTTGAATCCTTAGGATATTTAGGCTGTGTTCGGCCAGCCTGCGTGGGATTCCTGGCATGTCTGAAGGGTGACAGGAAAAAATGTCCCAGTTCTCACGTAGGAACTCTCGCAGTGCGGCGTCGACATCAGGGTTTAATTGTGCCCCGATGGAAGCTGTTTTTGTAGGGTCCGTTGGATGGACTTGGAATTTGACTATTTCGTCCGCTGGCTTAAAGGAGGTGGACTTGGATCTTTTATCGAGTATCACATCATCCCTGTTCACCGTGGAGCACAGCGCAGTTAGTTCTTCGGCCTCTAGGGCTTCAGATAGTGCCTCAAGGGCCAGTGCAGCTGTCTTATTTTCGGCGCGGAGTGCTATGTTTGGATCACTAACAAGAGTGATGATTACGTTGGGCCCGGGCATTTTGAGCTTCATGTACCCGTAATGGGGTATGGCTTGGAAGATTGTAAACACCTCCCGCCCTAATAGAGCATGGTATCCGTTGCTGAACGGGGCCACTTGGAATGTAATTTCTTCGGACCTGTAATTATCCTGCGTGCCGAATACCACGTCTAGTGTGATTTTTCCAGCACAGCGTGCTTCCTGACTGGGGATGATTCCTCTAAAGGTTGTGTTGCTTTGCTCAATGCGGCTCCAGTCTATTTCCATCTTTTGAAGAGTTTCCTCATAGATGAGGTATAATCCGTTGCCACCATCCATGAGTACCTTGGTGAGTCGAAAGCCGTCCACGATTGGACTGAGGACCAGTGCGGCTGGTGCTCGGGCTGTTCGGAATTTGGGTTCGTCACTGGCATTGAAGGTAATAGCCGTGTCACTCCACGGATATATTTCTGCTATGTGGCAGATTTAGGCCATGCTGGGAGCGTTCGCTTGCATCTATTATTTGACGCGAAGGTCTCAAAGACCGTTAACACCGTATTGTTGTCCACGGGATGGTGCTCTGTAGTTTTTGGGAGGAGTAAATCCTCACCAGTTTTGGCCACCTGCCGGAGTATCCAACACGCTCTAAGGCTGTGCGTTGGTACTGCATCCGTTGTACTATGAATTTTGCAGGGTCCGTTGAGCCATCCCTCCAGTACGGTTCCTTGCCCCGTAGAGGGCTTTTGATTTTTGGTAGTTAACCCAGGTGTATTGTGATAATGCACCCTTTTATTTCAGACTGGGTTTGTATTCAGGGCCGGATTGTCCCAAAATTGTACTTCGGTTTTCCAGGCGCTTTCCATCGCACAGTACTTTCGTACTATGGACACCAAGTCGGCAAAGCGTGTGACTTCGCGACGACTTATGGCGTTGAGGATTCCCTTGTCCATGCAATTATTGCAGAAGAATGAAATTGCGTCTTCCTCGTGGCAGTCCTTTATCCTATTCATGACCAGGAGAAATCTGGCCCAGTAATGGTGTACTGTTTCTTCGGGCTCTTGCCTAATTTGGGATAGATCGCATATGTTTGGGTGGGTGGGTGGAATTGAATCCGAATCCTCATCCCATCTGAGACTCGGGAGCCAAGGAGTTTCCGAACTCGAAAGTTTGGATTCTTGGATGTTTTCCGATAAGTCTAGCCCGCTGCCTAGTTCTAGGTTCAGTCCTTGAGTGACGTCCTCCCCTCCGCGGGTATCCGGCTTGGGGGATCGGGAATCCAGACATAGCTAGTCCTTAAGATAGATGAAAGGTTGCCGCATTGTTCCTCCACCACTGAAACGTGATGGGTGACCTGGGGAGAGTTGATCTCTCTCAGATCGGATTTAGGCCCAATCTGATCGTAGTCTGTAGCGACTCCCAGGGCGGCGATGCGATCCAAGAGCTCGTTCAGGGAAGAAAGCTACATTGGGTCTAGCTGCTCGGCGAGTTCCAAGTTGACGTGAAGATTGCTTTTGATGACCCGAGAAGTCATCGTCGGCGCAGCAGCCGAACGGGCGGTCATAAGAAAACCACCTAGCCGGAGAGTTTGGCCGATAGCCAAAGCTCCCTCAGCGATAGTGTCGTCTTTAAAGACGGGATGAGACATCCTTCCTGATGATGACGGCACAGCGGAACTCTCAATGAAATCACCAATGTCGGTGTCAAAACCGGCGGATCTTGGGTAGGGGGTCCCGAATTATGCGTCTAGGCCGGATGGTAACAGGAGGCAAGGGACACGAAGTTTTACCCTGGTTCGGGCCCTCTTGATGGAGGTAAAACCCTACGTCCTGCTTGATTAATATTGATGATATGGGTAGTACAAGAGTAGATCTACCACGGGATCAGAGAGGCTAAACCCTAGAAGCTAGCCTATGGTATGATTGTATGTTATGGTTGTTGTCCTACGGACTAAAACCCTTCGGTTTATATAGACACCGGAGAGGGTTAGGGTTACACAAGGTCGGTTACAAAGGAGGAGATATCCATATACGTATTGCCTAGCTTGCCTTCCACGCCAAGTAGAGTCCCATTTGGACACGAGACGAAGTCTTCAATCTTGTATCTTCATAGTCTAACAGTCTAGCCAATGGAGATAGTCTGGCTGTCCGGAGGCCCCCTAATCCAGGACTCCCTCACTCCTACTATCATCGATAGCAATGCGCTCCAGGGTGAGACTTTTCTCCCTGGAAAGATCTTCGTATTCGGCGGCTTTGCACTGCGGGCTAATTCGCTTGGCCATCTGGAGCAGATTGAAAGCTACGCCCCTGGCCGTCAGGTCAGATTTGGAAGTTTGAACTACACGGCCGACATCCGCGAAGACTTGATCTTCGACGGATTCGAGCCACAGCCGGGCGCACCGCACTGTCGCGATGGGTATGACCTAGCTCTGCCGCCGAACAGTACCCCAGAGGCCGCGCCCGCATCAGCTCCGACCTTTAGCTCGGAGCCAACTGCGCCAAACGAGGACGGGTGGTTAGAGACCGCCTCAGGGGCTAGAGTCTCAACGGGGATCGAGCCAAACACCAGCCTAACCCTCTGCGCAGCCCATGACTCCAAGGTGCCGGACTCTTTTTCTAACTCCGAACCGCCCGCGCCCCTGCCAATCGAATCCGATTGGGCGCCGATCATGGAATTCACCGCCATGGATATCTTTCAGCACTCGCCCTTCGGCGACATTCTGAATTCACTAAGGTCTCTCTCTTTGTCAGGAGAGCCCTGGCCAGATTATGGCCAACAGGGTTGGGATGCGGAAGACGAAGAAATTCGATGCCCACCCACCACCCACTTAATAGCCACTGTCAATGACTCAACCGACATGCTCGACTTCGACTCCGAAGACATCGACGGTATGGACGACGATGCGGGAGGTGAAGAGGAACCACCGCCCGCAGGGCGCTGGACGTCCACCTCATCATATGACGTATACATGGTGGACACACCAAAAGAAGACGACGACGAGGAACGGAAGGACGCACCGAAGGCTTGTTCCCTTGAGAAGCAGTCAAAGCAGCGGCGCAAGCCCCGCCCCAAATCCCACCTCGGCAGAAATAACGATCATGCAGACCCAGCATTGGAGCAGGGTGAACCACTGCCGGACCACGGCAATACGGAGAATCAAACCGAACAAACCAATTCTGTCAAAGATGATAGTCCGGACGACATAATGTCGGACAGCCACCCGGAGCAGCAGAATGCCCGTCAAAGGCTTGTTGCCACTGCGAGGAGTTTGAAAAAGCAGAAGCAAAGGCTCAAGGCTGCGCAGGACACACTCCAAATGAGATGGAGTAAAGTACTCAACACAGCAGCGAAGTACGGCAGCAATCGCCCCACCAAGAGCTACCCAAAGCGGAAGTTGCTATCTGAATTCGATAAGGAGGCCTCAGACCCCCCACAACCAAAAATCAAAACGGCCACCTGGCCGGATAGACGACCTCACGGCCAACATAGAGCGGCAAACAACGCCACTCACAAGCCAATACGCGATCCACGCGAGGGCTCGCACCAAAAGGACGGCGCAACCAGATCCATCTATGGACCACGCAAGCGCGCCCCAGCATACGATGTAACACAACAAACATCCGAACAATGCGGTACACCCAGATATAGGGGTGCCGCACACCCCCTATGTTTCACCGATGAGGTGCTGGACCATGAATTTCCAGAGGGATTCAAACCTGTAAACATAGAGGCATACGACGGAACAACAGACCCTGGGGTCTGGATTGATGACTATATCCTCCATATCCATATGGCTCAAGGAGATGATCTCCACGCCATCAAGTACTTACCCCTCAAGCTCAAAGGGCCAGCTCGTCACTGGCTTAAAAGCCTCCCCGAAAACTCCATTGGAAGCTGGGAAGAGCTTGAAGACGCTTTTCAGGCAAATTTTCAAGGGACTTATGTCCGACCTCCGGACACGGACGATTTGAGTCATATAACTCAACAGCCCAGAGAGTCAGCCCGAAAACTTTGGAACAGGTTTCTTACTAAAAAGAACCAAATTGTCGACTGTCCGGACACCGAAGCCTTGTCAGCTTTTAAGCATAGCATCCGTGACGAATGGCTTGCCAGACACCTCGGCCAAGAAAAGCCGAGAACAATGGCAGCGTTAACAAGCCTCATGACCCGCTTTTGCGCGGGTGAGGACAGCTGGCTAGCCAGATGCAACACCAGCGACCCCAGTACATCTGAAGTTAGAGATGGAAATGGGAAATCATGGCGCAAAAGCAATAACAAACGCCGGAATAAAGAAGACAGCACGAAGAGCACGACAGTAAACGCCGGATTCAAAAGCTCTCGGCCAGGTCAGCAAAAGCGGCCCTCTAAAGGCGCCAGAGATGAACTGTCCAGCCTAAACAAAATTCTGGACCAAATATGTCAGATCCATAGCACCCCTGGTAGACCCGCTAATCATACCCACAGAGAATGTTGGGTCTTCAAGCAGTCCGGCAAGCTCAACGCCGTACACAAGGGGGAGGATGCACCAAGCAAAGACGAGGATGAGCCTCTCAAGCAAGACACTGGGGAACAAAAGAAATTTCCACCATAAGTCAAAACAGTAAACGTGTTACACGTGATCAAGGGAAGAAACAAAACGGTACTCCTAGAAAAATATGCCCAAGGGCCTATCATCGCGGAGTCCTGCCACTGGTCGTCTCAACCGATCACTTTCGACCATCGTGATTACTCAGCAAGTATCCGGCGTGCAGGATGGGCTTCCCTGGTATTAGACCCAATAATTGATGGATACCACTTCACACAAGTCCTGATGGACGGTGGCAGCAGTCTAAACCTGATATACCAGGATACAATCCGCGAAATGGGGATAGACCCAACAAAAATTTGCCATAGCAATACTACCTTTAAAGGAGTAACGCCAGGCCCAGGGGCTCGTTGCACAGGCTCCCTGCTACTAAAGGTTATATTCGGCTTCCCTGATAACTTCCGTAGCGAAAATTTAACCTTCCACATCGCTCCGTTCCAAAGTGGCTATCAAGCACTACTCGGACGCGAAGCTTTCGCTCGCTTTAATGCAATACCGCACTACGCTTCCCTCACACTCAAGATTCCCGGCCTACGTGGCATCATTACAGTGAACGGAAGTATCAAGCGATCTTTGCGCGCCGTAGAGAGTGCGGCTGCCTTGGCAGCCGCACACTAAAAACGGCCTCACCAACTAAAGCATTTAACAGGTCGTCAAGACCTCGGACACGGTTAGTCGAGTCCGGTGCAGCGATATGTAATTCATACCGGATCAATGGTCACACCCCTATTACAAATACAAGGGGCTCAACGCGCGCAGACAAGTGGCCATTTTTACTCATTTTGAATTATACATGGTTTCTTTAAAAACTATCTTTTTGCACGACAACTTTTTCACCTAAGTTCCTCTCTTTTACAGATGATCATCGTGCTACACCCGTCCAGGATACGGCACAACGGAGACACAGGCGCAGACGTGCAGCAGGGACCCGCTCCAAGGATTATTTTTAGATTAAGACCCTGCGTAAACCTTTTTTACTGTCTCTTGTTGATACATATCCACCGAATTCTTGGCACAGTTGAGAAGGATGCTGACGTCTTGGCATGTGGCCACGTCAGAATAACGCACATACCTGGACAAAAGGGGCTTCTTACAAAGGGCACTATTCAGGCCCGGTTTATAGCATGAAGACCGAATACCTTAGGGAGTGTTCGGCGTCGCGAGTTTGGCCTTATATGCATCAGCTCCGAATCATTGTCTTTGGTCAAATGTTGGGTTTGCCCGGCTCCTGTGTTTTGGTGCCTTACGTTCCGCTTTATCCGCTAAGGTAGCACCAGGAGAACTACTGTGATTGTGCCCTGGTTCATCCGGACGAGCACCTTAGTAGAGAAAGCTGAAAACTGACTATCATGATATAGCGTGAGACTGGTCAACCACTCAATGACCTATCAGAATGTTAGAATTCCTCCTCCTTAACGAAGGGCCGTTTTCCGGCCAGGCATGTATGCACCCCACAATCGGGAGAGTGCGGAGCCACCAGGGCTATCTAGTAGCCCCACTGTCAAACTCCTATGGCTAAGTGAAAGTGTTAAAGCATTATAGTCTGGTTGCCTCGCTCGCTACGCTATCACCTCCTTAATAGGACCAAGACGTTGGGTTAAGTGTGAACACGCGTTTTTTGCGAGCACCTCCGCATTATATGCGTGGGGGTTGAAGCCGACGGCTGCAATCTTTCAGGTTATACACATGTATACATAAACGGCCACACAGGAGGCATCATACTACTTTCAGGCAAAAGTATAAACATAGCCTTATAAAAACTTCATAAAAGCATTGTGTTTACAATGAGAATACATATCACTCAAACATAATATTCTTCAAGCACTGGGCCTCTATCAAACGAGCACCCTCGAGAACCTCCTCGAAATAATGCTCGGCAGCCACTCGGCCTATGGCCAAACCCTGCGCCACAACAGTGGTAGCATCCATCTCCGCCCAGTATGCTTTAACACGGGCAAGGGCCATCCGCGAGCCTTCTATGCACGCCGACCTCTTCATCGCATTAATGCGTGGCACCGCACCAAGGAACTGCTGCACTAAGATGAAATAGCTGTTCGGCTTTGGCTTTTCCGGCCATAGCTGATCCACAATAGACCTCATGGCGAGTCCGGACAACCTATTCAGTTCGGCCCATTCGGCTAGCTGGTCAGTCAATGAAAGCGGACGCTCTGGAACGTGGAATTGCGACCAGAACGGCTTGTCCGAACTCCACAGCCGATCCAGAGGGGCATACCGTGGATCTTCGAACTTCCTCCGTAACATGAAGGGTTTCCCAGCCGCAATATCCCCGGCTTCCCGCAGCTCCTCCTTCTTCGCTCTCATAGCAGAACGGGTGTCTTTGTCCGCCATCGTGGCCTTCTCAAGGTCCATTGCCTTCGCTCGGTTTTCTTTTTCAAGGACCCGACAACGGTCGGCAGTGTCTTTTAATTCTATGGCCATCTTGGCCATCTTCTCTTGGCTCTCGCAATATGCGGCCTTCTCGGCTTTCAACTCTTTGGCCGCCTTCAAAGCAGCCGCATTACTAATCCTCGCTTGTTCCTTGGCTCGGGCAAGTTCTGCCCGCAAGGCTTCCACGGTGGCAGCTCCATCTGTAGTCACAACATATTAAAGATACTGGCATCATGCTGCTCTTACTATGTGGCATTCACCAGATAACAACACTTACCCTGTGCCGTGTCAAGCCTCTTGTTAACAAGCTCGATGTCGGCATTTGCCGCATCCAATTGCCGTTTTAATTTGGCAAACTCACTAGCCCGGCTAGCCACCGGAGCTTCCACCACCTGCACATAGGGGCAGTCTGGTTATTGCCTGGGAATATGATCCTCTGTTCGCCGCCGTTCTCGACGACAACCAGAGTCTCAGGGGCTACTATCTACATAGGGCACACCTAACATGTGCAGTACTATCATATATTATCTCACGTACCTCAAAGCCTGTCAGTAGACTCATAAAGGCTTCATGTAATTCGCTTTTGGCGGACGAAATTCTCTCCATCATCGTACCTATCAGCATATGGTGTTCTTCTGAGATGGCCGCTCGCCCCACCAACTCCCTCAGAACGTCCGACCGCACACCAGACGATGCCAGACTCTTTTGTCTGCTCTCTTCGGGAGCCGGACGCTGGGGACTTCGGGGGTCTATGGGATTATCTTCTCGCCTCACCGGATCCAAAGAGGCCCTCCGTGACGACACTTCGGGGTCGCCCGCTTCTTGAGCGGAGGAGTCCGGGGGAGGCGTTTCGCTCTCCATCATCTCTGGAAGAAGATCCCCCGAAGACGAGCTCAGCAGAGAGGGGCTAAGGCCCGAACTGCAAGATATATGCGGTGGTTATTTTCTCAGAAAAAAGATAGCATACCTTTACTATTAAAGTATTTTGGATCACTTATGACTCGTTGGAGGGCTGATCCCCCCGCGGACTTTGTGCGGCAAAAGCACCCCCCGAGGAAGGACCCTCTGTGGGAGATTTCTTCTCCCGTTTGGAGGCTTCGGCTTCCGGATCCTCGAAAGCAGTCCTTTTCCTCCCCCGGTTGTCCTCCTTTGTGGAGACACTCATTCCCTCGGTCCGAGCGGGTAGCGATGGGGGCCCGCGTCCGCCCGTATTATCCCCCATGGTATCTTCCTTCGAGGGCTCCGGGCAAGGTGCGACCTCGAGCATCTTCTCCAATACCGGATTTTCCAAACCCTCAGGGAGGGGGGCCAAACACCGAATCATCTTCGCCTTTGTTAGCCAGTCCTGGTCAAAAAGCAAAGTCTCAGAAATAACTTCGTGACGAATAAAAGACAGTGTGTTCGTCCAGAGTATTTCTTACTTGTTCGGCGGCGCGGTTACTGCTCAGGCCCACGTCCTCGGTAATATCCAGACACTCTACTTGAGGTCCGAAGAATGACTTGTACATCTCCTCGTGCGTCAGGCCGAGGAAACTTTGAATGGCACGCGGTCCCTCTGGGTTGAACTCCCACAAGCGAAGGGGCCGGCCTTTGCAAGGCTGGACTTGATGAACCAGCATAACTTGTATTACCAAAGCCAAATTAAAATCCCCCTCGAAGAGATCTCGAATGCGGCTTTGCAGTATAGGCACGTCCTTGGCTGGACCCCAGCTCAGACCACTGCTAATCCATGACATCAGTTGTGGTGGGGGGCCCGAGCGGAAAGCGGGGGCAGCCACCCACTTGGCACTTCTGGGAGCCATAACGTAAAACCACTCCCATTGCCATAATTCGGACACCTCTGGAAAGGAACCTTTCGGCCATGGAGCTCCTGCCATCTTGCCTATTGATGCACCTCCGCACGCTGCATGTTGACCCTCGATCATCTTCGGCTTTACTTCAAAGGTCTTGAGCCACAGGCCGAAGTGAGGGGTAACGCGGAGGAAGGCCTCACACACGACAATAAATGTCGAGATGTGGAGAAAGGAGTCCGGAGCTAGATCGTGGAAATCTAGCCCGTAATAGAACATCAAACCCCTGACGAAGGGATCCAGAGTGAGGCCTAGACCTCGGAGGAAGTGGGAGACAAACACGACGTTCTCGTTGAGTTCGGGAGTAGGGATGATCTGCCCTCGAGCAGGCAGCCGATGCGAAACCTTGGCGGTCAGATATCTGGCCTCCCTCAACTTCTTAATGTCCTCTTCCGTAACGGAGGAGGGCATCCATCGGCCTTGAAGGCTGGATCTGGACATGATTGAAGATCCGGAGCACCTAACCTGGGCTTTGGGTGTTAGAACTCGAGGCGGGGGAAGGGTTCGATTGAGCACGAGAGGGAAAAAGCGAAAACCCTGTCCCTTTATAAAGAGGGTGAATATCAAGCGTCCTCTCCGTAGTCGTTTAGGACTTGCCTATAATCTAGGAGTCCTAGACACGGTTGGGTTACCCACGACCGC
This sequence comes from Triticum dicoccoides, assembly GCF_002162155.2. Classification (NCBI taxonomy): domain Eukaryota; kingdom Viridiplantae; phylum Streptophyta; class Magnoliopsida; order Poales; family Poaceae; genus Triticum; species Triticum dicoccoides. Next base: position 2,773,651 of record NC_041386.1, on the reverse strand, counting down.
ATTAATGAGAATCCCGTAATTGGGGGAACACGATCTCCGTTTTGGCAAGACGTGTCAAGAAACCGCCTCGCGTTATGTGTGGAGCTGGTTGAAGAAAAATGGTTCGAATAATCACCGGGCCATGACATAACATCATGCTGCCAAAACAAGCCAGCAAATTAGATCTGCGAAAATATTATTCTCTCTACGGTGGAATGTGGAACTTATTTTGCAGGGTCGGACACTATCCTCGTATTCAAATTCTCCTGTGATGTATTTGGAGAAGGAACCCGCCTTGCAATGTCGAAGACAATATTGCGCACCGGACTCATCGTCATTGAAGCCTGGTTCAGGGGCTACTGAGGGAGTCCTGGATTAGGGGGTCTCCGGACAGCCGGACTATCTCCATTGGCCGGACTATTAGGCTATGAAGATACAAGATTGAAGACTTCGTCTCGTGTCCGGATGGGACTCTACTTGGCGTGGAAGGAAAGCTAGGCAATATGAATATGGATATCTCCTCCTTTGTAACCGACCTTGTGTAACCCTAACCCTCTTCAGTGTCTATAAACCGAAGGGTTTTAGTCCGTAGGACAACAATCACAACATACAATCATACCATAGGCTAGCTTCTAGGGTTTAGCCTCTCTGGTCTCGTGGTAGATCTACTCTTGTACTATCCATATCGTCAATATTAATCAAGCAGGACGTAGGCCCGAACCTGGGTAAAACATCGTGTCCCCTGCCTCACCATCCGGCCTAGACGCACAGTTCGGGACCCCCTATCAAGATCCGCCGGTTTTGACACCGACAGGCCCCTTTCTGGTGGGTCTTGGCTCCAGTAATTCTTATTATTGATTAAAAAATCCTCAAAAAGTTTCGTTTCATTCTGAGAACTTTTATTTCTACACAAAAACAACACCATGGTAGTTCTGTTGAAAATAGCGCAGTCTGGGGTTAGTTTCATTCAAATCATGCAAATTAGAGTGCAAAAAATGGGAGAAAACTTGAGAAAAGGTAGATACGTATCAACTCCCCCAAGCTTAAACCTTTGCTTGTCCTTGAGCAAGTCAGTTGATAAACTGAAACTGAGAAAGAAAAACTTTTACGAACTCTTTTGCTCGTGTTTGCATAAATAAGCTTAAACAGCACCCAGGTTTACAGCCAACATTATAACTAACCATGTCAACAATAACTCTTAAAGATTATAATGATTTGTATCAATGGCATAATCAGCTAGCGAGCAATAATAAGATATCTCAGACAGCAACACGTTGTCAAAACAACCATGATATAATATGACAATAATGGTATCTCGCTAGCCATTTCTGAGACCGCAAAACATAAATGCAGAGCACCTCCAAAGTTCAAGGAGCGACTAAACATTGTAATTCATGGTAGAAAAGATCCAGTCATGATGCACCCAACATTAGCTATACACAATGCATAAATCATGACCGTTGTGCTCCGTCAGTTTCTGGCGCTTGTTTATAGAAGGTGATGACACAACATAAAAGTAAATAGAAGGTCCCTTCGCAGAGGGAAGCAGTGATTTGCAGAGGTGCCAGAGCTCAAGTTTTTAAAACAGAGATAAATGATTATTTTGAGACATGCACCCTTCTTATTCACTTCACAACCATCAGTTATCAACATCTTCCATACTAAGCATGCTAGTGGCGGTTCCTAAGCGGAAAGTAAAGGTTTTGACTCCATTGGGAGTTTTTGTTTGATTATTCAAGAGATGAACTCTTTTTTTTATGTTTGCAGTTTGGGACTGGGCATCCCTATTACAGCCCATTTCCTCGTGCGATGGTGAGTGAATAAACCCTCGACCTGAGGATAACATGCTTAGCACGGAAGATATCGACCACCTCATGCCGTTCCATGAACGATCCAGGCACACAAAATGGATAATTTTTAGAAGTTTTAAGAGGTGGCACATGAAAATTTACGTAGGACGGCAGGGTAATACCGTATATAGGTAGGTATGGTGGACTCATCTGGAATAACTTTGGGTTCAAGATTTTTGATGTACAAGCAGAGTTCCCACTTAGTACAGGTGAAGGCTAGCAATTTAAGATTGGGAAGCGGCCAGCTAGAGAGCAACAACGATCATAACCAGGCATTATGCATAAGTAACATTGGACACTAGCATGAGTAGGATATGAACACCATGAACATAAATATTATAGAGGCTATGTTGGTTTTGATTCAACTACATGCATGAACATGTACCAAGTCAAGCCACTCGAACATTCAGGAGGATACCATATCATCATACTACATCACAATCATTTTAACGCTATGTTGATATCCAAGATAAATCATTATCCACTCCCAGCTACTTATGCATGGCATGAGAAACTATAATCTCTAATTGTCATTGCGAACATGTTTAATCATAATGTGCTGAAGCCTGGATACTAGGTTAAACATATTTACACAGACAGAACAAGTCGAGTTCATACCAGTTTCTCCTTGCCACAGCCAGCTCATCGAATATCGTCATTATTGCCTTTCACTTGCACGACCGAATGATATGAAAATAATAATAGTGCAAGAGTGCCATGGACTAAGCTGGAATCTGCAAAACAATTTATTCAACAGGAGAAGACAAGGTAAAATGGGATCTTATTAGTTCAACAATTATTCATATGAGAGCCACTCAACATTTTCATCGTGGTCTTCTCCTCGGCACAACTCGAACAAAAAGAAAAGAAATTCAGAGAAACACACTGAAATATTTTTGGAGTTCTTGGTTTTCTTTAGCAAGAAAATAAAAGGGAAAAGCAAAAACAAGAAAAACTATTTACACGGGAAATCTACCAACAAGCAAAAGAAGAACAAGGAAATCTTTTTGGATTTTATTTTAGTACTACAACTGAGCATGCATAGAAAGTAAATTACTACAACTAATTTTTTTGGTTTTTCTAAAGTTTTTCAAACACACAAGAAGAAAGCAAGAAAGATAAATCTAAGCATGGATACTACAATGAAAAGGTGTGAACACCGATAGATAGAATGATATGTGAGCATGAATATAATGTCGGTGAGAAACACGTACTCCCCAAGCTTGGGCTTTTGGCCTAAGTTGGTAACGATCACTAGCCTGGAGGGTAGTAGTCGGCGTGGTAGCTCATGGAGGCTCTCGGTGCAGAGGCCTTAGCATGCCGTGCCGCCAACACTGCTGCGTTGTGAGCTCAGGCCTCGCTCTCAAGAACAAAATATATTTCCTTGCTATGATAATCAAAGAGAGCAGGCGTAGGCAGATATGTGTCCACAACCTGTGATTAGTTAAACAACAAATTATAAGTGAAGTTATCAGCCCTTCCCGAGAGAATCTTATTGTCTTTTAGAGCATCAAAATCTAAATACCGAGTGGGAAGGATAGGATCAAACGGCAAAGGTGAAACACTCAGCCCTCGTGCTAAATGTGTGGCATATATTCCACCATAGAACTAGCCACTTTTGGTGTTATGCTGAAGTCTACGTGCAACAATCGCTCCAAGTTATAATCCCTTTCACTAGTGAGAGCGGTGTGAATGAGGCTCAAGTCTGGAGCACAAAGTATGCTACAGTCTTGCTTGCCTACTATGCATTTCCCGTTAAATAATGCGAGATACTGAATTGCGGGAAAGTGAATGCTCTTTATTATTCCTTGTCTCACTACCCTATTTTCACCGTAACAAAGGCTAGTCAAGAAAGACTCATACTCAGCCTTTGCTGGCTCATCAAGCGAACCCCAAAATGGAAGTTTGCAATGGTAAGCAAAGTTCTTTAGTGAAATGGTATATGGGTTATCATAAAGCATAAACAACACCCTAGACTCACGAGGAAAATATTTAAATTCTTTGACAAATGATTCAGTGAGAAGATGATGATGTTCACACTTATCTAAGAGGTAGGGACCAAGACCGACATTATGAACATATTGCTCAAATTCCTCTTTGATGCCCACCTGCATCATATACTCATCACAAGGCCATAAGCAAGTTTTGGTGGCAGCATCTCGCGTGGAACTTTCACTTCATTCAACGTAAGACCGACGAGCAAAGTTGTCACTAGAGGATGCCCCCGAGGATCGTCTCCTCGAAGAACGTCTTCCAAATAGGTTCATCATGTCCGCGTACAATTTTTCCTATGAACAAAAATCTGAATTTTTAGTTCACAAAATTTTTCCAACAAAACTTCACAAAATTGATAGCAGCTACTCATAGGGATACATAGAGGCCATAGCAAGCATTCAAACTACTTAGAACACTCAGAATTGAACATGCAAGCACATCTACAACAGCACCAAGGGTGGCTATTTATTCAAAGTATAAACCACTAAAACAAAAACTAATTGGACAAATGGTGGAGTCACATACCAAGCAACAATCCCCCAAAACAGTTTCGGAAACAGAGCTTCAAGCAAAGAGATAAAAAATGGCAGCAAAATGAGCAAGAACATGGGAGAGAGAGCAAGAGTGATTTTTTTCTGGAGGTAGGTGACAATGTGGGCTAAAGAGATAAGTGAGGGGGCCCACATGGGGACCACAACCCCCAGGGTGCGCCAGGGGGTGCTGGCGCGCCCAGGTGAGTTGTGCCCACCTGGTGCACCCCCCTCTGGTTATTTTTGCACCAAAAATTCTTAAATATTCCAGAAAAAATCATATAAAATTTTCAGAGCATTCTGAGAACTTTTATTTCAGTCATTTTTTTATTGCACGGGAAATTCAGAAAACAGACAAAACATGGCATTTATTTTATTTAACTAATTAAAACAGAGAATAAAAAGTAGGGATAGAAAGTAGTGCTTACTAAATTCATCAACTTCATACCGCTCAAAAATGATTCATTAATAAGGTTCATCAGGTCTTATTGACAACCACTTTTGATTAGCATGAAACCGAAGAACTTTCGTAAATCACTAAGTTACCTCAATGGGGATATGCATTTCCCCAATAATAAGTATTTCATATTTCTTTTTGGCAGTAGGTAGAGGTATTTCTAAACTTCCAATAGTGATTGTCAGAGATTTTTCAATAACATTAATACCATTCACTTGGAATTGTTTCTTCGGAAAGTGCACCATATGCTCATTGCCATTAATCTGAAAAGTGACCTCGCTTTTATTGCAATCAATAATAGCCCCTCTACCACCTTAGGCAGTGGTGGTGTATTAAGCCCATGTATTTCTTCAATAGGAGGTAAATTTTTAACATCCTCGGCTTTAATACCTTTTCCTTCATAGATTTCTTTGCCTCTTGCATATCTTCGGGACTGAGATATAATATACCCCTCTTCTTCGGAGTGGGTTTAGGCGGTGGTTCAGGAATAGTCCAATCATCATAATTTTTCAATATGTTATTCAATAATTCTTCAGCTTGAGCAATAGTTCGTTCCCTGAAAACACAACCAGCACAACTATCTAGGAAGTCCCTAGAAGCATCGGTTAGTCCATTATAGAACATATCAAGTATTTCATTTTTTTCTTAAGAGGATGATCAGGCAAAGCATTAAGTAACTGTCAAAGCCTCCCCAGAGCTTATGGGAGACTCTCTTCTTTAGTTTGCACAAAGTTAAATATTTCCTGTAAGGCAGCTTGTTTCATAAGAGCAGGAAAATATTTTTCAGAGAAGTAATAAACCATATCCTCGGGACTACGCACACAACCAGGAGCAAGAGTGTTGTACCAAGCTTTAGCATCACCCTTTAATGAGAAGGAAATAATTTGAGAATAAAGTAATAGCGAGTTTTCTCATCATGAGTAAAAAGGGTAGCTATGTCATTCAACTTAGTAAGATGTGTAGGGATGGCAGCTTTACCCATGGGTATGGGTACCCGCGGGTACCCTACCCGAAAACAGTGGGCATGGGTAAGACTTTTTACTACTTCATACCCATGGGTAATGGGTATCCATACCCGCAAAATGCATGGGTAGGGTATGGGTATGAAATTATACCCATGGGTATCCCAATGGATACCCAGAAAAATTAATAAATAAAGTAAACCATATAATACCTAGGTAAACCTACGGTGATTGGCATTGCAAGTTTGCAAACTTGTTTTTTTAAGTTAGTTTGTAATGGAGATTAAGACATTTGTGTGTCAATCCACATTGTGAAATTTTGATGTAAGTGCAAACCGGATTGTGATGGCGGAGTACCTGAATTTAGTTTTGGGCCCTTTTCTTGGCTTACCTTTATCATGCCAATGTCAGATACTATACCCATTGGGTATAATATACCCGATGGATATGGGCATGGGTACCAATTTGTGCCCATGGATATTGAAATGGGTGGGTATAGAAAAAAGATTGGGGTATGGGTTTGGGCAGAAAAAAGTCGTACCCGCCCATACCCTACCCATTGCCATCCCTAGATGTGCCACAACAGTTTCAGTTTCATAACCATGGAAAGAATCAGATTCAACCAAAGTAATTAACTCTGGGTCAATAGAGAATTCATAATCCTTATCATCAATAAAGATAGGTGAAGTTGCAAACTTAGGATCACATTTCATTCTAGCATTCAGAGATTTTTCTTTATACTTGTGTAATAATTTCTCTAGATCATCTTTATCATTACAAGCAAGAATATCTCTAGTTTCTTCTTCACTCATAACATAACCTTCCAGTACCTTAGGCAATTCATATCTAGGAAGGCTAGTTCTAGCAGGTGCTTCAGGAGTTTCGGTTTCAAGCTCATCATCAGATTCAACAACATCATGTTGTATAACTCTAGCAATTTGTTCATCAAGAAATTCACCTAGTGGCACATCATCATTATCAAGCAAGGTACTAGCATCATCATAAGCACCATTCATAGTAGAAGTAGCCTCATCAATAACTTGCGACATATCAGGATTAATAGCATGTGGTGGTGTTGCAAGTTTATTCATAACAGAAGGTGAATCTAAAGCAGAACTGGATGGTAGTTCCTTACCTCCCCTCATCTTAGAGGGATAAATCTTAGTATTTGGATCCTTCAGATTCTTCATAGTGATAATATGATAATAATCCCAACTGACTCAACAAATATAGCTATGCTCCCCGGCAACGGCGCCAGAAAAAGGTCTTGATAACCCACAAGTATAGGGGATCGCAACAGTTTTTTAGGGTAAATATTCAACCCAAATTTATAGATTCGACACAAGGGGAGCCAAAGAATATTTGAAGGTATTAGCAGCTGAGTTGTCAATTCAACCACACCGGGAGATTAATTATTTGCAGCAAAGTGATCAGTAGCAAAGTAGTTTGATAGTTTTGATATTAGTGATAGCGGCAACAATAACAGTAACAGGGATAGCTATAATTTTGTAGCAAGTGTAACAGTGATGATAGCAGGAGTAACTTAGTAGAAACAATATGGAAAAGTTAATAGGCATTGGATTGATGACTTGTTGGATGATATTCATCATGAGACAGTTATAACCTAGGGCGATACGGCACTAGCTCCAGTTCATCGATATAATGTAGGCATGTATTCCGTAAATAGTCATACGTGATTTATTAAAAGAACTTGCATGACATCTTTTGTCCTACCCTCCCGTGGCAGCGGGGTCCATATTGGAAACTAAGGGATATTAAGGCCTCCTTTTAATAGAGAACCGGAACAAAGCATTAACACATAGTGAATACATGAACTCCTCAAACTACGGTCATCACCGGGAGTGGGCCCGGTTGTTGTCACTCCGGGTTGCCGGATCATAACCGTAGTAGGTGACTATAACTTGCAAGATCAGATCTAAAACATGTATATAATGATGAATTCATAAATGGTTCAGATCTGAAATCATGGCATCCGGGCCCAAAGTGACAAGCATTAAGCATGGAAAAGTCATAGCAACATCAATCTAAGAACATAGTGGATACTAGGGATCAGGCCCTAACAAAACTAACTCGATTACATGATGAATCTCATCCAACTCCTCACCGACCAATGAGCCTACGAAGGAATTACTCACTCCCGGTGGGAAGCATCATGGAATTGGCGATGGAGAAGGGTTGGTGATGATGAAGAACGAAGATCCCCCTCTCCGGAGCCCCAAACGGACTCTAGATCTGCCCTCCCGGGGAAGAACAGGGCCTGGCGTCGGCTCCATCTCGTGGATCGCGATAATTCTTTCTCCCTCATTTTTTCGGGAATAATGTGATTTTGTAGTATCAGGGGGGTCATCAGCGGGGCCACCAGGTGGGTACAACCCACCTGGGCGCGCTAGGAGCGGGGGCGCACCCTGGTGGGTTGTGCCCACCCAGGGCCCCTCTCTGGTGGGTCTTGGCTCCAGTAATTCTTATTATTGATATAAAAAATCTTCAAAAGTTTCATTCCATTCCGAGAACTTTTATTTATGCACAAAAACAACACCATGGTAGTTCTGCTGAAAACAGCATCAGTCCGGGGTTAGTTTCATTCAAATCTTGCAAATTAGAGTCCAAAACAAGAGGAAAAGCGTGAGAAAAAGTAGATACATTGGAGACGTATCACTTACCTACGCATCAAAACCACAACAATTTTCCGTCAAGTGTGTTATTTTAACCTTCAACAAGGACCGGCCATAGTCAAACTCGATTCAACTAAAGTTGGAGAAATAGACACCCGCCAGCCACCTGTGTGCGAAGTACGTCGGTAGAACCAGTCTCATGAATGTGGTCATGTAATGTTGGTCCGGGCCGCTTTATCCAACAATACCACCGAATCAAAGTAAGATGTTGGTGGTAAGCAGTATGACTATTATCGCCCACAACTCTTTGTGTTCTACTCGTGCATATAACATCTACGCATAGACCTGGCTCAGATGCCACTGTCGGGGAACGCAGTATTTCGAAAAAATTCCGACGATCACGCAAGATCTATCTAGGAAATGCATAGCAACGAGACGGGAGAGTGTGTCCACGTACCCTCATAGACCGAAAGCAGAAGCATTTACTAACGCGGTTGATGTAGTCGAACGTCTTCATGATCCAACCGATTCAAGTACCGAACGTACGGCACCTCCGTGTTCTGCACACGTTCAGCACGATGACGTCCCTTCAGCTCTTGATCCAGTTGAGGACAAGGGAGAGTTCCATCAGCACGACGGCATGGCGACGGTGATGATGAAGTTACCGGCGTAGGGCTTCGCCTAAGTACTATGACGATATGACCGAGGTGGTAAACTGTGGAGGGGGGCACCGCACATGGCTAAGAGATGTCTGTTGTGCCTTTGGGGT
>NC_041386.1:2723180-2764046 GCF_002162155.2 Triticum dicoccoides | reverse complement strand
AGGGGAGGAGGAGGTGGCCGACCTAAGGGGGCGCGCCATAAGGGGGAATCCTACTTGGACTCCTAGTCCAAGTAGGATTCAGCCCCCTCCTTCCTTCCACCTGAGAGGGAAAAGGGGAAGGGAGAGAGGGAGAAGGAAAGAGGGGGGCGGCCCCCTCCCGTAGTCCAATTCGGTTTGGGCAAGGGGGGCACGCCCCTCTCACGTGGCCTTTCTCCTCTCCTCCAATAAGGCCCGATAGGCCCAATCCTTCTCCCGGGGGATTCCGGTAACCTCCCGGTACTCCGGAAAAATGCCCGAACTGGAGGAAATATGCCCTAGAGGCAATAATAATGTTTTTTATTTATATTTCCTTATATCATGATAAATGTTTATTATTCATGCTAGAATTGTATTAACCGGGAACTTAGTACATATGTGAATACATAGACAAACAGAGTGTCACTAGTTTGCCTCTACTTGACTAGCTAGTTGAATCAATGATGGTTATGTTTCCTAACCTTAGACATGAGTTGTCATTTGATTAACGGGATCACATCATTATAGAATGATGTGATTGACTTGACCCATCCGTTAGCTTAGCACGATGATCGTTTAGTTTATTGCTATTGCTTTCTCCATAACTTATACATGTTCCTATGACTATGAGATCATGCAACTCCCAAATACCGGAGACACACTTTGTGTGCTACCAAACGTCACAACGTAACTGGATGATTATAAAGGTGCTCTACAGGTGTCTCCAATGGTGTTTGTTGAGTTGGCATAGATCGAGATTAGGATTTGTCACTCCGATTGTCGGAGACGTATCTCTAGGCCCTCTCGGTAATGAACATCACTACAAGCCTTGCAAGCAATGTATCCAATGAGTTAGTTATGGGATGTAGCATTACGGAACAAGTAAAGAGACTTGCCGGTAACGAGATTGAACTAGGTATTGAGATACTGACGATCAAATCCCGGGCAAGTAACATGCCGATGACAAAGGGAACAACGTATATCATTATGTGGTTTGACCGATAAAGATCTTCGTAGAATATGTAGAAACCAATATGAGCATCCAGGTTCCGCTATTGGTTATTAACCAAAGACGTGTCTCGGTCATGTCTACATAGTTCTCGAACCCGTAGGGTCCGCACGGTTAATGTTCGGTGACAATTGTATTATGAGTTTATGTGTTTTGATGTACCGAAGGTAGTTCGGAGTCCCGGATATGATCACGGACATGACGAGGAATCTCAAAATGGTCAAGGCATAAATATCGATATATTGGATGACTATATTTGGACATCGGAATGGTTCTGTGTGAGATCGGGCATTTACCGATGAACTGGGAGGTTACCAGAACCCCCCGGGAGGTATATGGTGCTTATTGGGCCATAGTGGGAGAGAGGAGAAGGGAGCAAAGGAGGGGGTGCCCCCCCCCAAGCCCAATCTGAATTGTGAGGGGGGCCGGCCCCCCTTTCCTTCCTCCTTCCTCCCCCTTCCTTCTCTCCTAATCCAACTAGGGAAGGGGGGAATCCTACTCCCGGTGGGAGTAGGACTCCCCTTGGGGCGCACCTAGGAGCCCCCCCCTCCTCCACTCCTTTATATACGGGGGAGGGGGCACCCCATAGACACACAAGTTGATCATTGATCTTTTAGCCGTGTGCGGTGCCCCCCTCCACCATAATCCACCTCGGTCAGATCGTAGCGGTGCTTAGGCAAAGCCCTGCTCCGGTAGCATCATCATCACCGTCATCACGCCGTCGTGCCGACGAAGCTCTTCCCCGACACTCTACTCGATCATGAGTTCGTGGGACGTCACCGAGCCGAACAATTGCAGATCGCGGAGGTGTCGTACCTTCGATGATAGGAACGGTCGGTCGTGAAGACGTACGACTACATCAACCGCGTTGCCATGACGCTTCCGCTTACGGTCTACGAGGGTACATAGACAACACTCTTCCGTATCATTGCTATGCATAATCATGATCTTGCATGTGCGTAGGAAATTTTTTGAAATTATTGCATTCCCCAACAGTGGCATCGGAGCCAGGTTTATGTGTAGATGTTATATGCACGAGTAGAACACAAAGGAGTTGTGGGCGTGGGTATATACATATTGCTTGCCGTCACTAGTTGATTCTTGATTCGTCGGTATTGTTGGATGAAGCGGCCCAGACCGACATTACGCGTACGCTTACGCGAGACTGGTTCTACCGACGTGCTTCGCACACAGGTGGCTGGTGGGTGTCAGTTTCTCCAACTTTAGTTGAATTGGATTCAATGAACAGGGTTATTTCTAAAGATCAAAAAGCAATCACTATACCGCGTTGTGGTTTTTGATGCGTAGGTAAGAACGGTTCTTGCTCAGCCCATAGCAGCCATGTAAAACTTGCAACAACAAAGTAGAGGACGTCTAACTTGTTTTTGCAAGGCATGGTGTGATGTGATATGGTCAAGACATGATGCTAAATTTTATTGTATGAGATGATCATGTTTTGTAACACAGTTATCGGCAACTGGCTGGAGCCCTATGGTTGTCGCTTTATTGTATGAAATGCAATCGCCATGTAATTGCTTTACTTTATCACTAAACGGTAGCGATAGTCTTAGAAGCAATAGTTGCCGAGACGACAACGATGCTTCGATGGATATCAAGGTGTCAAGCCGGTGATGATGGTGATCATGACGGTGCTTTGGAGATGGAGATCAAAGGCACAAGGTGATGATGGCCATATCATATCACTTATATTGATTGCATGTGATGTTTATCCTTTATGCATCTTATTTTGCTTAGTTCGACGGTAGCATTATAAGATGATCTCTCACTAAATTTCAAGGTATAAGTGTTCTCCCTGAGTATGCACCGTTGCTACAGTTTGTCGTGCCGAGACACCACGTGATGATCGGGTGTGATAAGCTCTACGTTCACATACAACGGGTGCAAGCTAGTTTTGCACACGCAGAATACTCGGGTTAAACTTGACGAGCCTAGCATATGCAGATATGGCCTCGGAACACTGAGACCGAAAGGTCGAGTTTGAATCATATAGTAGATATGATCAACATAGTGATGTTCACCATTGAAAACTACTCCATCTCACGTGATGATCGGACATGGTTTAGTTGATATGGATCACGTGATCACTTAGATGATTAGAGATATGTCTATCTAAGTGGGAGTTCTTAAGTAATTTGATTAATTGAACTTAAACTTATCATGAACTTAGTACCTGATAGTATTTTGCATGTCTATGTTGTTGTAGATAGATGGCATGTGTAGTTGTTCCATTGAATTTTAATGCGTTCCTAAAGAAAGCTAAGTTGAAAGATGATGGTAGCAACTACACGGACTGGGTCTGTAACTTGAGGATTATCCTCATTGCTGCACAGAAGAATTACGTCCTGGAAGCACCGCTAGGTGATAAACCCACTGCAGGAGCAATGCTAGATGTTGTGAACACCTGGCAGAGCAAAGCTGATGACTACTCGATAGTTCAGTGTGTCATGCTTTACGGCTTAGAACCGGGACTTCAACGACGTTTTGAACGTCATGGAGTATATGAGATGTTCCAGGAGTTGAAGTTAATATTTCAAGCAAATGCCCGGATTGAGAGATATGAAGTCTCCAATAAGTTCTACAGCTGCAAGATGGAGGAGAATAGTTATGTCAGTGAACATATACTCAGAATGTATGGGTACCACAACCACTTGAATCAACTGGGAGTTAATCTTCCTGATGATAGTGTCATTGACAGAGTTCTTCAATCACTGCCACCAAGCTACAAGAGCTTTGTGATGAACTATAATATGCAAGGTATGGATAAGACGATTCCTGAGCTCTTCGTGATGCTAAAGGCTGCGAAGGTATTGATGGTCAACAAGACCACCAGTTTCAAGAAAAGGGTAAAGGGAAGAAGGGGAACTTCAAGAAGAACGGCAAGCCAGATGTTGCTCAAGTGAAGAAACCCAAGTCTAGACCTAAGCCTGAGACTGAGTGCTTCTACTGCAAAGGAACTGGTCACTGGAAGCGGAACTGCCCCAAGTATTTGGCGGAGAAGAAGGATGGCAAAGTGAAAGGTATATTTGATATACATGTTATTGATTTGTACCTTACTAATGCTCGTAGTAGTGCCTGGGTATTTGATATTGGTCAGTTGCTAACATTTGCAACTCGAAACAAGGGCTACGGATTAAGCGAAGATTGGCTAAGGACGAGGTGACGATGCGCGTGGGAAATGGTTCCAAAGTCGATGTGATCGCCGTCGGCACGCTACCTCTACATCTACCTTCGGGATTAGTTTTAGACCTAAATAATTTTTATTTGGTGCCAGCGTTGAGCATGAACATTATATCTAGATCTTGTTTGATGCGAGACAGTTATTCATTTAAATCAGAGAATAATGGTTGTTCTATTTATATGAGTAATATCTTTTATGGTCATGCACCCTTGATGAGTGTTCTATTTTTACTAAATCTTGATATTAGTTTTACACATGTTCATAGTATTGAAGCCAAAAGATGCAGAATTGATAATGATAGTGCAACTTATTTGTGGCACTGTCGTTTAGGTCATATTGGTGTAAAGCACATGAAGAAACTCCATTCTGATGGACTTCTGGAATCACTTGATTATGAATCACTTGGTACTTGCGAACCATGCCTCATGGGTAAGATGACTAAAACTCCATTCTCTGGAACAATGGAGCGAGCAACAGAGTTATTTGAAATCATACATACTGATGTATGTGGTCCAATGAACATTGATTTACAGTTTGGTCTTCATTTGAAACAATGCGGAATAGTTTCGCAACTCACGCCACCTGGAACACCACAACGTAATGGTGTGTCCGAACGTCGTAACCGTACTTTATTAGATATGGTGCGATCTATGGTGTCTCTCACTGATTTACTACTATCGTTTTGGGGTTATGCTTTAGAGACAGCTGCATTCACGTTAAATAGGGCACCATCTAAATCCGTTGAGACGACACCTTACAAACTGTGATTTGGCAAGAAACACAAGTTGTCGTTTCTTAAAATTTGGGGCTGTGATGCTTATGTGAAAAAGCTTCAACTTGATAAGCTCAAACCCAAATCGGAGAAATGTGTCTTCATAGGATACCCAAAGGAGACTGTTGGGTACACCTTCTATCACAGATCCGAAGGCAAGATATTCGTTGCTAAAAATGGATCCTTTCTAGAGAAGGAGTTTCTCTCGAAAGAAGTGAGTGGGAGGAAAGTAGAACTTGACGAGGTAATTGTACCTTCTCCATTTTTGGAAAGTAGATCATCAGTGAAATCAGTTCCAGTGATTCCTACACCAGTAAGTGAGGAAGCTAATGATGATGATCATGAAACTTCTGATCAAGTTACTATCGAACCTCGTAGGTCAACCAGAGTAAGATCCGCACCAGAGTGGTACGGTAATCCTATTCTGGAAGTCATGTTACTTGACCATGACGAACCTACGAACTATGAGGAAGCGATGATGAGCCCAGATTCCGCAAAATGGCTTGAGGCCATGAAATCTGAGATGGGATCCATGTATGAGAACAAAGTATGGACTTTGGTTGACTTGACCGATGATCGGCAGGCCATAGAGAATAAATGGATCTTCAAGAAGAAGACTGACGTTGATGGTAATATTACTATCTACAAAGCTCGACTTGTTGCAAAAGGTTTTCGACAAGTTCAAGGAGTTGAGTACGATGAGACCTTCTCACCCGTAGCGATGCTTAAGTCCGTCCGAATCATGTTAGCAATTGCCGCATTTTATGATTATGAAATTTGGCAAATGGATGTAAAAACTGCATTCCTTAATGGATATCTTAAAGAAGAGTTGTATATGATGCAACCAAAAGGTTTTGTCGATCCAAGAGGTGCTAACAAAGTGTGCAAGCTCCAGCGATCCATTTATGGACTGGTGCAAGCCTCTCGGAGTTGGAATATACGCTTTGATAGTGTGATCAAAGCATATGGTTTTATACAGACTTTTGGAGAAGCCTGTATTTACAAGAAAGTGAGTGGGAGCTCCGTAGCATTTCTGATATTATATGTAGATGACATATTGTTGATCGGAAATGATACTGAATTTTTGAATAGCATAAAATGATACTTGAATAAGAATTTTTTGATGAAATACCTCGGTGAAGCTGCTTATATATTGGGCATCAAGATCTATAGAGATAGATCAAGATGCTTAATTGGACTTTTACAAAGCACACACCTTGATAAAGTTTTGAAGAAGTTCAAAATGGATCAGGCAAAGAAAGGGTTCTTGCATGTATTACAAGGTGTGAAGTTGAGTAAGACTCAATGCCCGACCACTTCAGAAGATAGAGAGAAAATGAAAGGTGTTCCCTATGCTTCATCCATAGGCTCTATCTT
Organism: Triticum dicoccoides; assembly: GCF_002162155.2. NCBI lineage: Eukaryota > Viridiplantae > Streptophyta > Magnoliopsida > Poales > Poaceae > Triticum > Triticum dicoccoides. The sequence goes on along the minus strand of NC_041386.1, from coordinate 2,757,674 downwards.
GTATGCAATACTGTGTACCAGACCTGATGTGTGCCTTGCTATCAGTTTAGCAGGGAGGTACCAAAGTAATCCAGGAGTGGATCACTGGACGGCAATCAAGAATATCCTGAAATACCTGAAAAGGACTAAGGATATGTTCTCGTATATGGAGGTGAGAAAGAGCTCGTCGTAAATGGTTACGTCGATGCAAGCTTTGACACTGATCCGGGTGACTCTAAGTCACAAACCAGATATGTGTTTTTATTAAAGGGTGGAGCTGTCAGTTGGTGCAGTTCCAAGTAGAGCGTCGTGGCGGGATCTACGTGTGAAGCAGAATACATAGCTACTTCGGAAGCAGCAAATGAAGGACTCTGGATGAAGGAGTTCATATCCGATCTAGGTGTCATACCTAGTGCATCGGGTCCAACGAAAATCTTTTGTGACAATACTGGTGCAATTGCCTTGGCAAAGGAATCCAGATTTGACAAGAGAACCAAGCACATCAAGAGACGCTTTAATTCCATCCGTGATCAAGCGAAGGAGGGAGACATAGAGATTTGCAATATACATACGGATCTGAATATTGCAGACCGTTGACTAACCCTCTCTCACAAGCAAAACATGATCAGCACCAAGACTCCATGGGTGTTAGAATCATTACAATGTAATCTAGATTATTGACTCTAGTGCAAGTGGGAGACTGAAGGAAATATGCCCTAGAGGCAATAATAAAGTTGCTATTTATATTTCCTTATATCATGATAAATGTATATTATTCATGCTTGAATTGTATTAACCGGAAACTTAGTACATGTGTGAATACATAGACAAACAGAGTGTCACTAGTTTGCCTCTACTTGACCAGCTTGTTGAATCAATGATGGTTATGTTTCCTAACCATAGACATGAGTTGTCATTTGATTAACGGGATCACATCATTAGAGAATGATGTGATTGACTTGACCCATCCATTAGCTTAGCACGATGATCGTTTAGTTTATTGCTATTGCTTTCTCCATAACTTATACATGTTCCTATGACTATGAGATCATGCAACTCCCGAATACCGAAGGAACACTTTGTGTGCTACCAAACGCCACAACGTAACTGGGTGATTATAAAGGTGCTCTACAGGTGTCTCCGATGGTGTTTGTTGAGTTGGCATAGATCGAGATTATGATTTTTCACTCCGATTGTCGGAGATGTATCTCTGGGCCCTCTCGGTAATGTACATCACTATAAGCCTTGCAAGCAATGTAGCTAATGAGTTAGTTACGGGATGTAGAATTATGGAACGAGTAAAGAGACTTGCCGGTAACGAGATTGAACTAGGTATTGAGATACCGACGATCAAATATTGGGCAAGTAACATGCCGATGACAAAGGGAACAATGTATATCGTTATGTGGTTTGCGCGATAAAGATCTTCGCATAATATGTAGGAACCAATATGAGCATCCAGGTTCCGCTATTGGTTATTGACCAGAGATGTGTCTCGGTCATGTCTACATAGTTCTCGAACCCGTAGGGTCCGCACGCTTAACGTTCGATGACGATCGTATTATGAGTTTATGTGTTCTGATGTACCGAAGGTAGTTCGGAGTCTCGGATATGATCACAGACATGAGGAGGAGTCTCGAAATGGTTGAGACATAAAGATCGATATATTGTATGACTATATTTGGACATCGGAATGGTTCCGGGTGAGATCGGGCATTTACCGATGAACCGGGAACCCCCGGGAGGTATATGGGCCTTATTGGGCCATAGTGGGAGAGAGGATAAGGGAGCAAAGGAGGGGGATCCCCCCCCCCAAGCCCAATCCGAATTGGGAGGGGGCCGGCCCCCCTTTCCTTCCTCCTTCCTCCCCCTCTTCTCTCCTAATCCAACTAGGGAAGGGGGGAATCCTACTCCCGGTGGGAGTAGGACTCCCCTTGGGGCGCGCCTAGGAGGTCGGCCGCTCCCCCTCCTCTACTCCTTTATATACGGGGGAGGGGGGCACCCCATAGACACACAAGTTGATCATTGATCTTTTAGCCGTGTGCGGTGCCCCCCTCCACCATAATCCACCCCGGTCATATCATAGCGGTGCTTAGGCGAAGCCCTGTTCCGGTACCATCATCATCACCATCATCACGCCATCGTGCTGACGAAGCTCTTCCCCGACACTCTACTGGATCGTGAGTTCGTGGGACGTCACCGAGCCGAACATGTGCATATCGCGGAGGTGCTATACCTTCAGTGCTAGGACTGGTCGATCATGAAGATGTACGACTACATCAACCGCGTTGTCATAACGCTTCCTCTTATGGTCTACGAGGGTACGTAGACAACACTCTTCCCTCTCGTTTCTATGCATCACCATGATCTTGCGTGTGCATAGGAATTTTTTTGAAATTACTGTGTTCCCCAACACGAACCACTCGGAACCATTCTGATGTCTAAATGCAACCTTCCAATATGAATCTTTACCTCTCGACCATTTCGAGACTTCTTGTCATGTCTGTGATCTCATCCGGAACTCCAAACAAACTTCGGTCATCAAATCACATAACTCATAATACAAATTGTCATTGAACGTTAAGCGTGTGGACCCTACGAGTTCAAGAAGTATGTAGACATGACCGAGACACATCTCCGGTCAATAACCAATAGCAGAACATGGATGCTCATATTGGTTCCTACATATTTTACAAAGATCTTTATCGGTCAAACCGCATAACAACATACGTTATTCCCTTTGTCATCAGTATGTTACTTGCCCAAGATTCGATCGTCGGTATCCTGATACCTAGTTCAATATCGTTACCGGCAAGTCTATTTACTCATTCCATAATGCATCATCCCGCAACTAAATCATTAGTCACATTGCTTGCAAGGCTTATACTGATGTGCATTACCGAGAGGGGCCAGAGATACCTCTCCGATACACGGAGTGACAAATCATAATCTCGATCTATTACAACTCAACAAACACCATCGGAGACACCTGTGGAGCATCTTTATAATCACCCAGTTACGTTGTGACGTTTGATAGCTCACAAGGTGTTCCTCCGGTATTCGGGAGTTGCATAATCTCATAGTCAGAGGAACATGTATAAGTCATGAAGAAAGCAATAGCAATAAACTAAACGATCGTTATGCTAAGCTAACAGATGGGTCTTGTCCATCACACCATTCTCTAATGATGTCATCCCATTCATGAAATGACAACACATGTCTATGGTCAGGAAACTTAACCATCTTTGATTAACGAGCTAGTCAAGTAGAGGCATACTAGGGACACTCTGTTTGTATATGTATTCACACATGTACTAAGTTTCCAGTTTAATACAATTCTAGGATGAATAATAAACATTTATCATGATATAAGGAAATATAAATAACAACTTTATTATTGCCTCTAGGGCATATTTCCTTCACTTGATAGATAGTTTCCTATTGTAGACGAGTTTGTGTGACTCCAACTATTGCAATGATTTCTCATCGAGTGAGGAATATGACATGACTAAGGAGGAAGATATTGCTAGGGTATTGATGATGCACAAGAACAAGAAGTCGAAGCATGACAGTTCTGTTTTTGGCCATGAGTTTTTATGGAGAGAATGGAAGGAAGCGCACGACTGATTGATACGCATCTATTTTGGCTCGAATCATCATTATCCATAGAGGTACTTTCGATGTCAGTTTAGGATGCCTACGGACTTGTTTCTTCACATTTTCAATGTCGAGGAATTACATCGAATTGCTTGGACATGGCATTGAGCAGAAATTCACTTCTGCATTGCGCATGATGGCCTATGGTCTTCCGGCGAATTTTCATTGATGATAACTTGGCAAGGTGTCATGGAAACGTCACGACAGATGTCCTAGTGTGAGGACTTAGTCGTGGAGCCATCGCGTTGAGGTTAGCTTAAAGGGGTTAATCATGACAAAGTACACGGGGAGTTTATACTGGTCCGGCCCCTTACGATGAAGGTAAAAGCCTAGTCTAGTTTGTAGTTGGTATTGCTAGGGTTTCGATGAACAGGGAGCGAATATGCTTGACCCGGCTCTCGATCTGTTGTCTCTTGCCCTAAGCCACCGCTAGGTCGTCCCCTTATATACACGGGTTGATGCCCTGCGGCCCTCAGAGTCCGGGCTGGTTTATACAACATATCCAGCTCGGTGACCTATCTCTTATGCCTTACAATACAAGTTTTACATACATGGTGGTTTATATCTATGAGCCTTAAACCGCCTTCGGGTCTGGGCCCTCTATTAAGCCTATATGTGAATCACCATGTGACCTTGGGCTTCATTGTGATGAATCTTCATAGATGACCCGGCCCCTCCTGGGCGGGTCATACCTAATAGTTATATCCCCAACATTTGGCCCCAGGTTGATTTGAACTTGTTCATGTCAACCTTCAAGACTTAGAAAAATCCTCCCATATCCGCTGCAAAAAACCTTGTAACCCTCCATGATGTCATCTCCAAGAATCTCGGAAACCCGCCATGACATCATCTTCAGTGGATCTTTAGCTTAATGTATTCCCGAAAGTCGAGGCATCCAATTAGCTGGATAACCATCATTTGGCCTCCTCGTCTTTCGCGCCTGCTTGTTTCCTGTCTCCTTATAAAAAGGACCCGAAAGCCATCTTCCATTATTCTCCTTCTTCTTTCTTCCTCCTTGCACCGCGACGTCCCGCACGAACCTCGCCGCCGTCGACCTCCGTCTCGACCTCAACTCCGGCCGCTGCATCGCCTGAGCAGACCGGATAACAGCGGCGCTACTCCGCTGTTCTACCAGCTTCAGTAAGCCTTTCTTTGTTCATCACCAATCTGTCATTAGGGTTTCATCGGTATTCTTTGGTGTTCATCCTCGTTCATAATCGTCCTTCTTTTACCTTGTTTAGATCCACGTATTAGATCCGAAAAATATGGAAAACTTGCATGGTGGTAGTTTTAGCACTTGTTTTAATACTAGATCACATCCCCACCTGATAGATCTCCTCTAGGGCTTCTCTGTTTTTCCACTATCACCTTTTGTAGATGAATTTATCCTTTTTTTATAAACAGTGGTAGATCCAAATTTGTAACCTCCATCTGTGGAACTTGTTTGTCTCAGTACTTAGCCAATGTTGCTTCCGGCAACTCTTTGAACATCTTAGTCATGGCGGCTTACCCTACCGGATTATCTTTTCTTTATATATCATTAGCCCTTGCTTAATCCGCCATTATGCACTGTAATTGTTTAACTTGCAATCCCATCAACTGATTTAAGCCAGCCAATTATTTTCTTTTTAGACTGTCCTTTCACCATGCCGCCGAAGAAGATGACAACTTGCAACTGGGTTCCCTCCATAGTCACTGAGAGTACTTTGAAGGATTTTGTCACTATGGGATTCTTACCAGAGAAGAATGTCATACATTTATGTTCTGGACCTTGAAGAGAAACCTCAGCCAAAAGATGGTGAAATCATTGTTTTTACTGACCATATGACCCAGGGCTTCTCACCGCCCGGCTCAAAATTCTTCAGGGATGTTCTACACTTTTCAAACCCCATCCGCAAGATATTGGACCGAATTCCGTATCTAATATCTGTAACTTCCAAGTTTTTTGCGAAGTTTACCTTCAAGAAGAACCTACCATTGAACTCTTCAGGGAATACTTCTACCTGAACCGCCAGAACGAGTATACCAACGGTCCCAGTTTGGAACTTGACGGGAATTCAATTCAAGGCAGACGAGATGTCATCTTCCCTCTAGTAGTCCTACCAAGCCATCCCAAGCACTGGAATCAAATGTGGTTCTACTGCAAAGATACCTCGCCGTCTGATGAAAATCCGATGCCGGGTTATCGAGTTGATCGTCTTGACGCAAAGCACCCACTTCCTGGTAAACTCACCTCTGCCAAACGCAAGAAATTCTCCCCAAAATCAGAAAAGTCCAAGATTTGTTGGGAAATGGCTTGACCGGAGTTGACTTGATCCGCTGTTGGATCGCATGGCGGATCATACCTTTAAGCCGCTGCTCCAGCTTGATGTGTTCATACACCGGAGGAACTGATGACCCTTTACGTCATAGTTCTGTGCATTTGACTGAAGAGACCATTGTTGAAATGGCAACCACGCTTGTCAATAGCAAGTATGAAGACTGCAACATAGTAGGGTTGAATCCTTTTTGCAGGCTTAACCCGGCGCCAGAGGTAAATCTTCTTAACTTCTTTTTCCTTGGCAGTTAAGTATTTGCGTGAATTTCAACAAGTTATTTTTCCACAGGCCAAATATGACTTTTGGAAAGCAAAATATGACCATGAGGCTGCCAAAAAAAGCTAGAGCCACTGCGATAGCCACCAAGAAGACTGACAGAAAGTCTAAGAAGAAACCAACCACCTCTGAGTTACTCAAGATGGATGACACCTCTAAGTCGGAGGTAGCCCTTGACTCTCTTGGCCTGTTTTTTACCCACCTTATTGACAATGACTATTGCCAAGATGACACGGGGGCCAGGCAGGCAGTTGAAGAAGAGGTAAATATTATTTCCTCCAACTCAGAACCTTTACCAAGGCAGAAACTTCGGCGGGTAACCCGGAAAGTAAGGTTTTCACACCCCTTGGCTTATATAGATCCTCATTTTCTTTTGAAACGACAGCAACATGAGAGTCGCCGGCAGACCCAGACCAATGGAGATGACAATTTACCCTCCAACTTACCAAAAACTCCTCGGAAACGCCAGAATGAGGTTCTTTTCAACTTTCAACCCTTATATTTGTTCAATGAATTACCTTCATTACTCATTTTTTGATTCCATCTTTACAGGAGGTTTCACATTCCTCCTCTGGCGATTCATGACAAACTCAATTTCCGGCCTTCAAGACCGCCCCCGGGTAAAGATAACTACCCTTCTTATATACTTTATATACGCATCATTATACTGGCTTGTCTAACTCCTTTTTAGCGGTCAAGCAAAGCCCGAGAAGGCAAGGGTGACAAAGCCGGCTGAGGATCCAAAACCCACTAAACCGGAGCAGCCAACCCTCATACCGGAACATCCTAAAGAACCAGATCAGTCAACTTTTGTGCTAGAACACGCTGAACAGCCAGAAGACCCTGCTTTCAATGTTCAACCGGATTTACCTGAGCCGTCTGTGAATGAAACTGCTATTGACCCATCCAGTATTGAGTCGTCAAGCTCAGCTAACCCGCGGAAAGGCACGGTGATGATGTTTTAATCACTGGTACTAGGTTTGTTGAATCGGGGAACCCAACTATGCTGGCAAGACACTCCGTAAAACAAGAAGTCATGGAGAGGCAGAAGATGAGGTTTGACGTCTCCCACTATGCTCATCTACGTATTAGTGAAGTGTTATCTGGTTATCTTAGTCAAGTGCACTCCAGCCATGATTCAGAAATTGAGATGGTCAAACAGATGCACCAAAAATATGAGGTATGTTCTCCAGCTTATATAAATTATATACCCTGCCAGCCTCCGAGTCTTCTGATTATGATAAAATTGAATGATATGTAGACTTAAAACACTTAGAAGCCTCTGTCTTAGACTCCCTCCAAGTCTAATTTGCAACTAAACCAGATGCTGGTAGTATTTCAATTTGCATGTGTAGCCCCCAAGGGCCGGTTTAATCTGTATGAATGAGTCGGTCCTCCTAGTCATTGTATAGAACTGGACCGTATAGCCCTCCTGAGCCGGCTGAGACTGTTGATAACTTATCTGTCTCATTTGTAGAAAAAAAATTCAAGCAATATGCATTAGCCCCCAAGTGCCAAGTGGTATTGCCTACAAAACACTTGGGACTTTTTAGAAAGAACTGTGTCCTTTGAAAAAATTTGCGATGACAGACATTAGCCCCCAAGTGCCAAGTGTTATTGCTTGCAAAGCACTTGGGACTTGTTTTTTATAATCTGCCATCAAATTGAAACAATCTTATGTTGTATGCAGGCTACGAGCGCAGAACTGGAATCCCAATTGTCTGAGGCCAAGTCCCGGCTGGCAACTCAAGAAACTGAGACAAAGAAAGCTGAATCCAAATTCCAGTTGAGTGTGTCTGAGGCCGAAAAGCTGAAGACCAGCTTCACAGCGGAGAAAGAGGCTTGGGCCAATGAGAAGACTGCTTTAACACAGCGTGCGGAGAAGCCTGAGGCGGCTCTGGGAGAAGTCACCGCTGAACTCACCGGTTTAAAGAACCGTGTGTCTCAGATGGTTTCTGCAATCCTTAGTAAGTCACCTTGTTACGTACTTAAAGTAAATATTTTCCATTATAAGCCGCCACTTAGCGCATTGTGCAAACTATACAGGTTCCAGGAGCAGCAATCTGAACCGAGATACTGTGGTAAAGCTTAAGGCAGTTTACACACTGGTTGAACAATTGTACACCGGAGCTCAACGGACTCTCGCCACCATCTCCCCCGTGAATCAAGGGCCGACTCTATTAAGTGATATCTTGAAGAAGCTGTCCATCTTGCTCGCTCGGTTCCAAGAAATCAAGCGGTCGTGTGCTAGAGCCAGAGCTGTAACAGCTTTAAGCCGTGCCAAAGCCTGCGTACCAGAATTAGACCCGGCGGACGTGGCCAGCGGATATCCCGGCCTCAAAGAAGATGGAACGCCTTTCGACCAAGAGGATTTTGCTACTTGTGTCAAGGAAATTCGCCCTCACACTACTATCATTGGTGAAGAAACCAACCTCACCAAGTATCATCTGGGTTTTGATGCAGACAATAAGAAGATGGCGACTCCTTCATATAAAGTGACGGACTTAATCCCGCCGATTCGTAAGCACACTTTCGCCCCTGAGATTGACCCGTCTGGTCTGATTGATGATGAGGCTGAATTCGTCGCCCTTCATGGCTTTGACTGGTCCAAACTCGATTTCCAGACGATGGAGGAGGATGAACCAGCAAGGGATGAGACGCAACCGTCAAGTCAGCCAGGCCAAGACTCATAAATCGGCTCCGGCTTAACATCTGATATATGGGAGACTAAAAAACAGTTTATCATTTTGGGCTCCAAGCGCCTTGTAATAGGCTAGCTTTAAACTTCTTGCGCTTCTATGCCATCGTGCATATTGTGCTACTTATAACACTTATTTATCCGTTATGTGAAGATATACTATATATCCTTTGTGATATTAACAATTTTGAATATGTTCCTACATACAACATTTAAAAGTGTCCTGGCGGGTTACCGTTGGATGGGTTATAATACCCTAACATGAACTTATAATGATCCATAACCAATGCTGGTCAAAATACTAATCATATATGAAAATATATCATACATGTGATATTTGATCACACTTGTTGACTTTACCAAGCCAGTGTGGTAAGGCTGATAACCCAAGATTTTGGACGCTAGTAGTTATCAAAGATTGCCGGCTTATAAATAAAAACCAGACCAGGTGAATAAACACCGGATATTTACCTTTATTTTATACTGGCGACTTATAGGCGAAGACTAGGCTGGGTTATTAAACACCGGTTAATGTCATATATGACCTAGAAGGCATTATAAGCCTTATTGTTTTTCAACCTTGTATTACTGTGTCATAGAAGAAAAAATCTCAAAAAGACATTCAAATCAGAACAACAGAAAAAATCAGAGGCTTTCATAGGCCGCCAAGCCAAAAATATCTTCTTTAATGAAACTAGCATTAGCCACTGGAAGGTACGCGCTTTCCGTGAGCCGGCCCTCATTGACCCAATCGACATTTTAACCCGGATAAATGCAGTTCTTATTTAAAGATAGACTTATCAGGAATACGCGGGATTAGAGCAGCATCGTGCATCACATGCCGATTTATCCAAGTTTCAAGGAAGGCGGCTTTACAGCCTGAGCTTCTCCTTGCTATCCGTAAAACCGTTCCCTCTCATGACAAACCGGCGTTTTAACCTTAACGAGTTCAGGGTCTTGTTTAAAAGATTGACTGTTAAGAGTTTGACAGGTCAATCAGGATTACTTGATGGAGAAGCATCTGGTATACAGGCAGGATAACCCGAGGTTTTAGGTGAATACACCTGGCTTCCAAGCCTGGCTTTTATAGCCTATCACAAAGTTATGAACTCTTCGTTCTTTAGAACAAAAGATCCCCCAAGTGACATTTTGAGCTGTGCTCAGGGGGTACCTATGTTTGAGTCATGCTTTTGCCACAAACTCTCTTTGGTCCCAATTGTTTTTAGATATGGCCTATAAGCCAGATCAAAGGGTAATTATAACTTTGTTGTATAAAGTAGAAGCCCCCAAGTAATCAAAAACTCATCAATTTAGAGATAAACAATGGCAGAGGCCCTGCTTTAGCAGGGATGCCGGCTTTATTATTGTAATCATAATATATACATCATCAAAATATGTACATTGGATGAGCCAGTGGCTCAGGTGTAGTATGGCCTAAGCTGAGCAATATTCCAGGGGCGACGAGTCTCCTCCTCCGATGTGCGTGAGTCCTTGTGGTCTCGAACATCGATAAGGTAATATGACCCGTTGTTTAGATTCTTGCTGACCACAAAGGGTCCTTCCCAAGGTGGGGACAACTTGTGCATATCCGTCTGATCCTGGATAAGCCGGAGCACCAGGTTGCCTTCTTGAAAAGTTCTGGTTTTAACCCGGCGGCTATAATAACGGCACAGATCCTGCTTGTAAATCGCTGAACGAGCTGCTGCTATGTCACACTCCTCATCCAATATATCAAGTGCTTCTGGACATGCTCTTTCATTGTCAGCTTCAACATAAGCCACCACACGAGGCGAGTCATGACGGATGTCACTAGGGAGAACTGCCTCTGCCCTGTAAACCATGAAGAAAGGTGTGTAACCCGTAGATCTGTTTGGGGTGGTATTAATGCTCCATGACACGGAAGGTAACTCCTCCACCCAACAACCTGGCATCCCCTGCAGGGGAACCATAAGCCGGGGTTTGATGCCTTTCAAGATCTCTTGGTTTGCTCTCTCAGCTTGATCGTTGGATTGAGTGTGAGCTACTAATGATACATCAAGCCGGATATGCTCACGTTGACAAAATTCTTCCATAGCACCCTTAGAGAGATTAGTGCCATTGTTTGTTATAATGTTGTGTGGAAATCCAAAATGGAAGATCACCTTCTTCATGAATTGAACCGCCGTTGCTGCATCACACTTACTGACTGGCTCTGCCTCTACCCACTTTGTGAACTTATCAACCGCCACCAAAAGGTGGGTCTTCTTATCCTTGGATCTTTTGAAAGGCCCAACCATATCGAGCCCCCAAACTGTGAACGACCAAGTAATTGGAATCATCCTGAATTCTTGAGCCGGCACATGGGCTCGATGTGCAAATTTTTGACATCCATCACACCCGCTGACGAGGTCCTCTACATCAGCATGAGTTGTTAGCCAATAAAACCCATGACAGAAAGCTTTAGCCACAAGGGACTTTGAACTGGCATGATGACCACATTCTCCTTCATGAATTTCTCATAAGATCTCACAGCCCTCTTCTGGAGAAACACAACATTGAAACGCCCCTGTGACATTGCGATGATGTAACTCTCCATTGACAATCGTCATTGACTTAGACCGCCGGGTTATCTGCCTGGCTAAGGTTTCATCCTCAGGTAACTCACCCCGGGTCATATAGGCCAAGTAAGTGATTGTCCAATCTGGGATTACATGAAGAGACGCCACCAACTGAGCCTCTGTGTCAGGAATAGCCAAATCCTCCTCTACAGGGATCTTAACCGACGGGTTATGTAAGACGTCAAGAAAGACATTAGGCGGCACCGGCTTACGTTGAGAGCCCAGCCGGCTTAAAGCGTCTGTCGCTTCATTTTTCCTTCGATCAACATGCTAAACTTGATAACCTTTGAAGTGACCAGCAATAACGTCCACCTCTCGCTAATAAGCCGCCATGAGTGGATCCTTAGAATCCCAAGTACCAGAGACTTGCTGAGCCACCAAATCTGAGTCGCCGAAGCATCTAACCCGGCTTAAGTTCATTTCCTTAGCCATCCGAAGACCGTGGAGTAAGGCCTCATTCTTAGCTGCATTGTTAGTACAAGGAAACATCAAACAAAGAACATAGCAAAATTTATCACCTCGGGGGGATGTAACACCCACGATGCGGCTATATCTCCCACGTGTCGGGGCACGACTTAGAGACATAACCTCATGGTAGGCATGTTGCAAGAGGGGTAATCTTTACACATCCCATGTACTGAATAAGAAAGGGATAAAGAGTTGGCTTACAATCGCCACTTCACACAATACATAAATATAACATACATCATCCAGAATACAATCAAGGTCTGACTATGGAACCAAAATAAAGAAAGACAACCCCAATTGCTAGCTCCCCGATCGCCCCAACTGGGATCCTCTACTGATCATCTGGAAAAGAAACATAGAAATGGCTCGAATCCTCGTCAAACTCCCCTTGAGTTCGGTAGCGTCCCCTACACTGGCATCGTCGGCACCTGCATCTGTTTGGAAGTATCTGTGAGTCACGGGGACTCAGCAATCTCACACCCTCGCGATCAAGACTATTTAAGCTTAAAGGTAGGAGAAGGTAGTGAGGTGGAGCTGCAGCAAGCACTAGCATATATGGTGGCTAACTTACGCAAAAGAGAGCGAGAAGAGAAGCAAAGCATGGTCGAGAAGCTAATAATGATCAAGAAATGATCCTGAAGCTACTTATGTTCAATCATAACATGAGACCGTGTTCTCTTCCCGGACTCCGCCAAAAAGAGACCATCACGGCTACACACGCGGTTGATTCATTTTAATTAAGTTAAGTTTCAAGTTCTCTACAACCGGACATTAACAAATTCCCATCTGCCCATAACCGCGGGCACGGCTTTCGAAAGTTCAAAACCCTGCAGGGGTGTCCCAACTTAGCCCATCACAAGCTCTCATGGTCAACGAAGGATGTTCCTTCTCCCAGGAAGACCCGGTCAGTCTCGGAATCCCGGTTACAAGACATTTTGACAATGGTAAAACAAGACCAACAAAGCCGCCCGATGTGCCGACATCCCGATAGGAGTTGCACATATCTCGTTCTCAGGGCAACACCGGGTGAGCAATCCGTACAAATAAAACCAGCCCTCAAGTTTCCCCGAGGTGGCGCTGCAAGGGGCTCTAGTTCGGACCAACACTTAGACAAGCACTGGCCCAGGGGGGTTAAAATAAAGATGACCCTTGAGTCTGCAGAACCCAAGGGAAGGTGATAGGTTGTTAGGCAAATGTAAAACCAAGGTTGGGCCTTGCTGGAGGAGTTTTATTCAAAGCGAACTGTCAAGGGGTTCCCATAACACCCAACTGCGTAAGGGACGCAAAATCAAGGAACATAACACTGGTATGACGGAAACTAGGGCGGCAAGAGTGGAACAAAACAACAGGCATAAGGCCGAGCCTTCCACCCTTTAACAAGTATATAGGTGCATTAAAGTAAATAAGATATAGCAATGATATCCCAACAATATTCATGTTCCAACATGGAACAAACTTCATCTTCACCTGCAACTAGCAACGCTATAAGAGGGGCTAAGCAAAGCGGTAACATAGCCAAACAACGGTTTGCTAGGAAAGGTGGGTTAGAGGCTTGACATGGCAATATGGGAGGCATGATATAGCAAGTGGTAGGTATCGCGGCATAGCAATAGAGCGAACAACTAGCAAGCAAAGATAGAAGTGATTTCGAGGGTATGGTCATCTTGCCTGCAAAGTTCTCAGAGTTGACGAAAGCTTGATCCTCGTAAGCGTACTCAACAGGTTCCTCGATCACGTACTCGTCTCCCAGCTCTACCCAAAGCAAAAACACAAGCAAGGACCAACAATCAATCATGATGCAATGCACAAGAAACATGATGCAAAACATGACATGATATGCAAGATGTGATATGCAATGCATATGCGTGCTTCGGGAGGGAAAGAATGAACAAGGCATCAACTTGGTAAACCAAGTGTGCCGCTGGAAAGATGAGATGATTTCGGTCAAAATCGATATAAAGATCGCCGGAAATGGATGCACGGTTTGCAAATGGCAAGCGAAACAAGAATGGCACAATTCTGCGATTAACAGCACGATGCCAACTAGAATGGAACAAGAAACTAAGATACTACACTCCAACATAGCAACAAAGCATATGGCAGTGATGTACTCAAGATGCTTGAAAAAACATGAACACTGAGCTACGGTTAAATCACACAAGAGCAGGTTCAAACAAGCATGGCAAAAGTGCAAAAGGTATCAGCATCACAGACTTGGTGAAAATACTAACATGCCAGAAATAACATCAGGAAACCATGTTTAGAGCAAGCAAACAACATGCTACAGGAACATATCATAGCAATACAATGCATGACATGAATCTACTAAATGCATAGAACAAAAGTCCCTTACTGATCATGAGCCAAAAAGGCACATAAGGTATGATGGCACCCATGTAAACATAGCAAGAGTTATTAACAGTTTCAGACCTAGCAGAAAACAAAGCATGGCATAAACAGAATTATGAAGGCATCTTTGTGAGCTTAAATCACTCATCACAAACCTTTCATGACGAAACAAGCATACCTACAGCAAGATGACATGCTCGTGAAGCTAACCATGGCAAGAGCAAGTTCAAAGCATGCATCGATCAACTACAACAACCATGGCAAAATTGATTAACACATAAACAATCTGCCAGGAACATTTTATAGCAAAAGTAGAGCAAGATTAAGTCATGGTAGGGCACTCCTAATTGCAAACAGGGACATGGATGTATAGAGCACAACCATATGTCTAAATCATCCTTATTGAAGATACTCAAACAAAGCATGGATCTCACTGTAGCATCATGTTTACATGGCCTAAAAATAACAGAAGAACAAGGACTTAGCAAAATCCCAAGTCCCTGAAATCAGCAATATCACGAAGGCTACTTTGCATGCTTGTGCTAGTCACCACATTGATCACAAAATACATGGCAAGCACCCCTGTAAAGATGGCATGGCATAGATCAAAACACATGTAGAGCTCATGCCCATATGCAGCACACAACAAATGTGGCAAAAATGACAAATCCTCATACCCTGATAAGTAACATCACATAACAATTTATAGCACTCTTGGATCAGTGATTTGGGCATCAAGATGGACTCAAACAAGCATGCCACAATGGAACAAAATGAAGAGCATCTCACAGTGAACATTTTGATAGATCATGCGCATGAAACGGAGCTACGGTCACAGAGTTATGGCATGATGAACAGGGGCTGAAAATGTTAGGGGGAAAAGGACTTACTGGATTTTCACCTCGCGAAAACTGGACGAGGAGGTCCTGGGACAGAGAGATCCGGGGACGGGCGCGGGCGTTTGGTTCGACGTGCGGGTGGATCTGATCCACCCCGCGGCGGATCCAGCCAAACAGAGCTCCGGCGAGGAGGGCGGCGGTCGGCGAGGGAAGTGGGAGGCGGTGGCGACCGTTGGACAGGGAGGCCGAGGTGCAACACGGCGGCGCGGTGCAGCACGAGCGGGAGAAGGCGGCGCCGGCGGGAGGAGCTGGGCGGCGATGGTGCGGCGGCTGCGGAGCGTGCTGGGGGCGACAGAGCCGAGCGCGGCTCGGTCGCGGGCAGCCACGGGTGGCGGATCGGGCCGGGCGGGCCCCGCCTGGGCCCCAGCGGTCCGATGCGCAGGTGGCGCGGCGATGTGGGCGCGGTGGCTCAACGAACCAGGAGGCGACACGTGGCGGCAGCAAGGGCGGCGGACACGTCCGGCCGGTGGGGAGAAACGTCCGGCGGCGCGGGGAGAGGGAGAGCTAGGGTTTCGTCCGCGAATTTGAGGAGGGATGCACATATTTATAGCTAGGAGGAGGTAGGAGTGTCCAAATGAGGTGTAGTTTTCGCCCACGCGATCGTGATCCGACAGCGGAGAACATGGAAGGGGTTTGGATGGGTTATTGGGCCGTTTTGGAGGGGTGTTGGGCTGCAACACACACTAGGCCTTTGTGGTTCCCCAGTTAACCGTTGGAGTATCAAACGGACTCCAAATGGCACGAAATTTGACAGGCAGTCTACCGGTGGTGTACCAAGGCCACTTGGCAAATCTCGGTCCATTCCGAGAATGTTCAACACCCGCTCACGAAAAGAGACAAGAGGGGGACGCCGGTGCACGTAGGAGTGTCGGAATGCAAAATGGACAACGGGGAAAATGCTCGGATGCATGAGACGGACACGTATGCAAATGAGATGCACATGATGGCATGATATGAAATGCGTGACATGAACAAAATGCAAAACAAAAACAAAACCCAACCACGAAGGGAATAACATATTGCATCTCCGAAAAAGGCAAGAGTCAGAGTTACAAATATGGCAAGTTGCATCCGGGGCGTTACAGGGGAAGCAAGAATAACTCCAGCCCCCGAGCCCTCCAATTGCCTGGACCCATCAAAGTGAATGGTCCAATATGCATTATCCGGCTTTTCCTTAGGCATCTACAACTCTGTCCAATCGTTGATAAAGTCCACCAGTGCTTGAGACTTGATGGCCGTGCGAGGCACATATTTTAACCCGTGAGGTCCAAGCTCAATGGCCCACTTAGTGACCCGGCCAGTTGCTTCTCTGTTTTCGATGATATCTCCCAAAGGAGCAGAGCTGACCACGGTGATGGGATGGCCCAGAAAATAATGTTTAAGCTTCCGGCTGGCCAAGAGCACCCCATATACAAGCTTCTGCCGGTGTGGATAACTCTGCTTGGACTCAATAAGCACTTCACTGATATAATAAACCGGCCTTTGAACTGGACACTCCTTTCTTGCTTCCTTTCTTTCTACCACAATAGCCACACCGACGGCCCAGCTATTAGCAGCCACATATAACAACAAAGGCTCCTTATCAGTAGGGGCTGCGAGTACTGGCGGCTCAATCAACTGCTTCTTCAAATCCTCAAATGCTGCATCAGCAGCATCACTCCAGACAAAGTTGTCTGTCTTTTTCATCATCTGATATAGAGGGATAGCCTTCTCCCCCAACCGGCTTATGAACCGGCTTAACGCCGCAATACGACCCGCCAGACGCTGCACATCATTGATACACGCCGGCTTAGCCAGAGAGGTGATAGCTTTGATCTTCTCCGGATTAGCTTCAATTCCTCTGTTAGACACCAAAAAAACCATGAGCTTGCTTGCTGGCACACCAAAAACGCACTTGGCCGGCTTAAGCATCGTCTTGTAAACCCGGAGATTATCAAAGGTTTCCTTCAAATCATCTATCAGTGTCTCCTTCTCTCTGGTCTTCACCACAATATCATCCACATAGGCATGAACATTACACCCAATTTGGTTATGAAGGCAATTTTTCACACACCTCTGATAAGTCGCCTGGGCACTCTTGAGCCCAAAAGGCATAGACACATAGCAGAAGGCTCCAAAGGGAGTTATGAAAGCCGTCTTCTCCTGGTCCTTAACTGCCATCTTGATCTGATGATAACCAGAATAAGCATCCAAAAAACTCAAACGCTCACAACCCTATGTAGCATCAATAATCTGATCAATACGAGGGAGAGCAAAAGGATCAGCCGGACAAGCCTTGTTTAAATCCGTGTAGTCCACACACATACGCCAAGTGCCATTTTTCTTAAGTACCAGCACCGGGTTAGCCAGCCACTCAGGATGGAAAACTTCAATGATAAACCCAGCTGCCAAGAGCCGGGCTACTTCTTCTCCAATGGCCTTTCGTCTCTCCTCATTAAAACGATGAAGAAACTGTTTGACCGGCTTAAACTTTGGATCAATATTAAGAGTGTGCTCAGCGAGTTCTCCCGGTACACCCGGCATGTCTGAAGGCTTCCATGCAAATATGTCCCGGTTCTCACGGATGAACTCGATGAGTGCGCTTTCCTATTTCGGATCCAGATTAGCACTGATGCTGAACTGTTTGGATGAGTCGCCAAGGACAAAATCAAGCATCTTGGTATCATCTGCCGACTTAAACTTCAACACCGGATCATGCTCTGTGGTTGGCTTTTTCAAAGATGTCATATCTGCCGGGTCAACATTGTCCTTGTAGAATTTCAGCTCCTCCTTTGCACAAACTGACTCAGCATAAGCCGCATCCCCCTCTTCAAACTCCAGAGCTATCTTACGGCTCCCGTCCACTGTAATGGTTCCTTTGTGACCCGGCATCTTGAGCTGCAGATACATGTAACATGGCCGCGCCATGAACTTGGCATAAGCCACCCGTCCAAATAGAGCATGATATGGGCTGTGGATTTTGACCACTTCAAAGGTCAATGTCTCCGACCTGGAATCATGATCATCTCCAAAAACAACTTCCAGAGCTATCTTACCGACTGGATATGCCGACTTACCAGGCACCACGCCATGGAAAATAGTGTTTGATGGTTTAAGATTTTTATCAGTCAACCCCATACGCCGGAAAGTTTCATAATGAAGGATATTGATGCTGCTCCCTCCGTCCATAAGTACTTTGGTAAACTTATACCCTCCGACCTGCGGTGCAACCACCAAAGCCAAATGACCCGGATTATCAACCCGGGGCGGGTGATCTTCCCGACTCCACATGATGGGCTGCTCAGACCAACACAGATAACGAGGAACTGCCGGCTCAACAGCATTAACTAATCTCTTATGAAGCTTCTGGTCACATTTACACAAGCTAGTGGTAAACACATGATGCTGCCCACTATTCAACTGCTTCGGGTTGCTCTGGTAACCAGATTGTTGCTCTTGCTGACCCCCTTGGTTACTCTGCTGGTTGTAACCACCCTGGTTGTTGTGATTACCTTGATTTCCTTGGAAACTAGAGTTAGAACCGCCACCACCATAACCCGGACCGTGAGAGCCGGGCCCAGAGCTGCCACCTGACCCATGGCCGTCATGGAGAATATTTGAATTTTTGTACTCCTTCATGATGTGACAATTCTTCCATAGATGCTCGGATGGCCTTTCCTTCGTACCATGTCGTGGGCAGGGCTAATTCAACATATGCTCCAGATTGATACTGGACCCTCCGTCTTGTGGGGGCAGTTTACCCTTACGACGCTGACCATTGTTCTATGCATTGGTGTTAGCCACAAAGTCAAAACTATTATCAGCTTTGCGCTTACCGTTGCCTCCCGGGTTATACTGCTGCCCCTTAGCATTGCTGCTCCTCTTCCCCTTCCCTGCTTTATCATCATCAGACTCGGGGTCTTTGGTACTATCAGAGTCAGCGTATTTCACCAGAGCCGCCATGAGTGTTCCCATGTCATTACAGTGGCATTTGAGCCGCCCTAATTTCTGCTTCAAGGGTGTGAAACGGCAGTTGTTCTCCAACATCAACACCGCTGAGTCGGCATTGATGCGATCGGACGAGTGTAAGATTGTTGAGACCCGACGGACCCAATGGGTTGTTGATTCACCTTCTTCCTGAACACAAGTGACCAGATCCACAATCGACATGGGATGTTTACACGTATCTTTGAAGTTCTGGATAAACCGGGTTTTCAACTCGGCCCATGATCCGATGGAATTGGCAGGAAGCCCCTTCAACCAGGTGCGGGCCGTTCCTTCTAACATCAGGGGAAAATATTTAGCACACGCAGCCTCACTGACGTCCATCAACTCCATGGCCATCTCATAACTCTCGATCCATGCCTCGGTACTTAAATCAGTTGTATAATTTGGCACCTTGCGAGGTCCTTTGAAATCTTTGGGCAGACGCTCATTACATAGATCCAGCACTAAGCATGGCACGCCCAAGTTTCTAAAGGTTAAACCTGGCTCCACATAGGTGGTCAGATGAATCGGAGTCGGTTGAAGAGCCGCATACTGAGCCGCCAACTCGGCCTCTCGACGAGCTCTACCTTGATCCACCACATCCTGAGCGTTTACACCACCGTCCGTCGGGTCGTTGCCACGGGACGTGTCGTGGAATTGTCACGGCAGATGTTCTAGTGTGAGGACTTAGTCGTGAGGCCAACGCATCTATTTGGTAGCTTGAGAGGGGTTGAGCGGAATCGAGAGACGCAATAGAAGACAAGGATTTAGTCAGCTTCGGGCACCGGGAAACATCATCCGGTAACAACCCTACATGCTTTTTGTGGCTAGGTCTCATTATCATCATGAGGGAGTCGCCGTAAACCGGCTCTCCCAGTTATCCCTAACCCTTAAGATTATCTCCCCCTTTGGGGTGCCCTGCCCTTCCTTATATACGTTGAAGGGGCGGGTTACATGTAGAGTCCAACTCGGATTAAGACTTAAACTATTTTGACTTCTTTTCATGGGCTTCTTAACGTCTCGGGCATGTTAACCCCAGGCAACTCTGTCTGTCGAGGTATGACTGTCTGCCGGGTTATGACTGTTTGTCAGGTTATGACTGTCTTCCGGGTTATGACTATCTGCCGGGTTATGACTGTCTATCGGATTATGATCTGACTTAACACCTACCGGATTACCATCCGTTATAACCATTTGTCTTAATTGTCTGTCTTAACTCTCTGTCGGTTTACCATCTGCCGGTTTACCAAGTCCCAGTCGGGTTATAACTCCGGCCGGGTCATACCGCGGGGTATATCCCCGACATTAGCCCCTAGTTTAATTTGGATTTATCCATGTTAAACTGATCCTGATCACCCTTAAGTCCTTGGCATTTCCTTCTTCTAGAAAATCCATGTCAATAAGCCAGCTTCATACTCAATTTGCTGACATTGGCTTCTCATAGAGAAATATTGTGAAGAATAATCCACTTGAGTCGGCTTCCAAAGCGCCAGCTTACGAAATATTGGTCTTGAAATACTCATCTAATCTTCAGCCGACTTGAAGATGTAGATCTTGCCAATTTATGGTTACCAAAATTGTCGGGTTATAAACAGATGATGCCGAGTCATAATTATTACCGACGCCGAGTCATAATTGTTGCAGACACCGGGTCAACCTGGTTTGCTCAAAACTGAGAATTTGAAGATTTTTCTCTCTTATATTCATATTACCTGTAACCCCCCAAGTCTTTGAGCAGAACAAAGTGATGACTTAAGAGTTGCTTCAATATAAATATTGCCACTTTGAAGAAATCCATTTTGTTCATCTCAGTCACTAGTAAAAACTGAATACTCCATATATGTAGCCCCCAAGTGCCGGGTTGTCATGCTTGCAGCAACCTGGGACTTGAAATTGCCTTATGCTCCTAAAAACTTCAACCAGTGTAGCCCCCAAGGGCCGGGTCATTATGCAATAATGAGCAGGGACTTTGTAAATATAATCATGTAGATTTGAGCAGCGATGTGTAGCCCCCAAGGGCCAGCTTAGTAAGATAATACTAAGTTGAGACTTTATATATACTTCATTGAAAATAATATCATATGATGTAACCCTCACCATGGGGCTTAAACCCATGTCCATAAGGTTAAGAGCTTTGTACTCTACCAACTGAGTTATGATCCTTCAATATAATGGATGAAGACTTGTATACTTTGAATTGTTGATAGGAGCAATTGGTAGCCTCCAAGGGCCGGCTCATTACAATGTGATGAGTTGGGTCTTCAATAAGGTGAGCAAAAAATGACTTTGCATTAGGCCCCAAGTGTCATGGTGCATGCTTGCAGCGACATGAGACTTTCATATTGATGTAATCCCAACTTGAATAATGTAGCCCCCAAGTGCTGGGTCGTAAGCCTGCAGCGACTCGGGACTATTCCTTCAATTGTAGAATAAATCATATCTATTGATAAAATAATAGCCATTGCGCTTGAGGGAGTCCTAGATTAGGGGGTATCCGGACAGCCAGATTATGACCTTTGGCCGGACTATTGGACTATGAAGATACAAGATTAAAGACTTCGTCCCATGTCCGGATGGGACTCTACTTGGCGTGGAAGGCAAGCTAGGCAATACGGATATGTATATCTCCTCCTTTGTAACCGACCTTGTGTAACCCTAGCCCCCTCCGGTGTCAATATAAACCGGAGGGTTTTAGTCTGTAGGACAACATTACAATCATACCATAGGCTAGCTTCTAGGGTTTAGCCTCTCTGATCTCGTGGTAGATCAACTCTTGTACTATTCATATTATCAAGAATAATCAAGCAGGACGTAGGGTTTTACCTCCATCAAGAGGGCCCGAACCTGGGTAAAACATCGTGTCCCCTGCCTCCTGTTACCATCCGCCTTAGACGCACAGTTCGGGACCCCCTACCCGAGATCCGCCGATTTTGACACCGACATTGGTGCTTTCATTGAGAGTTCCACTGTGTCTTCATCGTAAGGAAGGATGCCTCGTCTCATTGTTAAAAACAACATGACCGCCGGGGGAGCCCTGGCTGTCGGCCAGACTCTCTGGCTTGGCAGTTTCATCATGACCGCCCATTTGGCCGCTGCACCAACGATGACTTCTCAGGTCATCAAAAACAGCCTCCATGTCGACTCGGAATTCACCGAGCAGATGGATCCAATGGAGCTCTCTTCCCTAAGCAAGCTCTTGGATCGCATCGCCGCCTTGGGAGTCGCTATGGACTATGATCGGATTGGGCTTAAACCCGATCAAAGGGAGATTAACTCTCCACCGGTCACCCATCATGTTGCGGTGGTGGAGGAACAATGCCGCGATTCTTCCTCTATCTTGAGGACTAACTATGTTCGGATTCCTGAGCTCTCCGAGCCGGATACCCGTTTACAGGAGGACATCACCCAAGCCCTGAACCTAGAGTCAGGCAGCGGGCCAGACTCATCGTGCAACATCCCGAAATCCGAACTTCCAAGATCGGAAACTCCTCGGCCCCTGGGTCTCAGATCGGGTAGGGGTTCGGACTCAAGCCCACCCACCCAGACATAAACGATCTTTCCCACATCAGGCAAGAGCCCCATGAAACAGTACATAATTATTGGGCCAGATTCCCCCTTGTGATGAACAAGGTTAAGGACTGCCGCGAGGAAGACGCGGTCTCACTTTTCTGCAATAACTGTACGGACAAGGGAATCCTTAACGCCATAAGTCGCCGTGACATATCACGCTTCACCGACTTGGCGTCCATAGTACGAAAGTACTGTGCGATGGAAAGTGCCTGGAAAACCGAAGCGAAATTTTGGGATACTCCGGCTCCGAATATACACCCAGTCTGAAGTAAAAGGGTGCACTATCATAAGACGCCTGAGTTAATTACAAAGAAGCAAAAACCCTCTATAGGGCGTGGAACCGTATTGGAGGGATGGCTCAACGGACCCTGCAAAATTCATAGTACAACGGATACCATACCAACACACAGCCTTAGAGCATGTTGGATACTCCGGCAGGTGGTCAAAAGCGGCGAGGATCTTCTCATCCCAGATGCCACAGAGCACCATCCCAGGGATAACAATACGGTCTTAACAGTCTTTGAGACCTTCGCATCAAATAATAGGTGCAAGCGAACACTCCGCAGCATTGCCAAAATCTGCCACGTGGCAGCAATAAATTCATGGAGTGACACGGCTATTACCTTCAATGCCAGTGACGAACCTAAATTCCAAACAGCCCGAGCACCAGCTGCACTGGTCCTTAGTCCAGTCGTGGACGGCTTTCGACTCACCAAAGTACTCATGGACGGCGGCAGTGGATTAAACCTCATTTATGAGGAAACTCTTCAAAAATGGAAATATACTGGAACCACATTGAGCAAAGCAGCACAACCTTCAAAGGAATCATCCCCAGCCGGGAGGCATGCTGTGCTGGGAAAATCACACTAGATGTGGTATTCGGCACGCCAGAGAACTATAGGTCCGAAGAAATTACATTCCAAGTGGCCCCGTTCAGTAGTGGATACCACGGCCTTTTAGGACGGGAGGCGTTCACGATCTTCCAAGCCATACCCCATTATGGGTACATGAAGATCAAAATGCCCGGGCCCAACGGAATCATCACTCTCACTAGCGATCCGAACACAGCACTCCGTGCCGAAAACAAAACAGCCGCATTGGCCCTCGAGGCATTATCCGAAGCCCTTTCAGCCGAGGAATTAACTGTGCTACGCTCCACGGTGGACAGGGACGACGTGATACTTGACAAGAGATCCAAGTCCACCTCTTTTAAACCAGCGGATGAAATAGTCAAATTCCAAGTCCACCCAACGGACCCTACAAAAACAGCCTCCATCGGGGCACAATTAAACCCCGTCGTGGACGCCGCACTACCAGAGTTCCTGTGCGAGAATTGGGACATATTCTCCTGGCACCCCTCAGACATGCCAGGAAACCCACGCAGGCTGGCCGAGCATAGCCTCAATATCCTAAAGGGATTCAAGCCGGTCAAGTAGGCTCTTCGGTGTTTCTCTGGACCTAAGAGACAAGCTATGGGAGAGGAACTAGCCAAGTTATTGGAGGCCGGATTCATTAGAGAAATAAAACACCTGGACTAGCTAGCAAACCTGGTGATGGTACCAAAGAAGGACAAATCCTGGCGCCTATGTGTCGATTTCAAGGACCTCAACAAGGCTTGCCCAAAGGATCCCTTCCCCCTCCCCCGCATCGATCAAATTATCGATGCTACTGCAGGACACGAGTCATTGTGTTTCCTCGACGCATACTCCGGCTACCACCAAATCAAGATGGCAGAGTCCGACCAAGCCGCAATGGCATTTATCACACCATACGGCCCCTTCTGTTTCAACACAATGCCTTTTGGGCTCAAAAACGCCGGCGCAACATATCAGCGCATGATTCAGACATGTCTGCAGAAACAGATCGGCAAAACAGTAGAGGCATACATAGATGATGTGGTCGTCAAAACCAAACACGTCGACTCTCTAATAGACGACTTGAGGCTCACATTCGACAACCTCCGAACATACGACATCAAGCTCAATCCGGAAAATGCGTTTTTTGGCATACCAGCCGAAAAGCTCCTGGGCTTCATTGTCTCCAGTAGAGGAATTGAAGCTAATCCGGCCAAAATCCGAGCTTTGTCACAGTTGGCTACCCCAACAGACCTCAAACAAATCCAAAAATTAACTGGATGTGTGGCGGCTCTAAGCCGCTTTATCTCCCGCTTAGGAGAAAAGGCATTACCCCTTTATCGCCTCCTTCGGCGCACCGAACACTTCGAGTGGACGGACGCTGCCACAGCCGGATTGGAAGAAATAAAAGCCATACTGGCAACCAACCCAATCCTGGCCGTGCCAAACATTGGCGAACCAATGCTGTTATACATTGCGGCAATTCATCAAGTTGTAAGCGCAGTGCTCGTCATCGAACGAGAAGCGGACGGGCATAAATTCCCTCTTCAAAAGCCGGTATATTATGTATCCACCGTCCTCACTCCATGCAAATCACGGTACCCACATTATCAAAAGATAGCATATGCGGTATTCATGGCATCCCAGAAGCTGCGACACTACTTTCAAATGTGTTCGATCACAGTAGCCTCAGAAGTGCCACTCAATGATATTATAAACAACCGCGACGCCACGGGCCGGATTGCCAAATGGGCCATCGAGCTCCTCCTGTTCGACATAACATACAAACCTCGGCGAGCCATTAAATCGCAAGTATTGGCTGACTTTGTTGCTGAATGGACGGAAGCCGAACTCCCTAAAGAGTACGGCGCATACTCCAATTGGATCATGCACTTCGACGGCTCCAAAATGCTGGCTGGTCTGGGGGCTGGCGTCGTCCTGACGTCCCCAACCGGAGATACAGTGCAATACGTACTGCAGATACTGTATACAGACTCCAACAACGCAGTCGAATACGAAGCCCTGTTACATGGTCTTCGGATGGCAGTTTCCATGGGCATTCAACGCCTGGAGGTGCGTGGGGATTCGAACCTTGCAATATCCCAAATAAATGGAGACTTTGATGTCAAGGATCCGAAGATGGCGGCCTATCGAAACACTGTCCTAAAGATGTCAGCTCGGTTCGAGGGGATCGAATTTCACCATGTGGCCCGGGAAAACAATTAGGCGGCGGATATCCTCGCCCACATCAGCGCAAAACACGATGCGGTCCCCCCAACATCTTTTTGGAGAGGTTGTTTAAACCATCCGTGGTATGGGAAGGGGACACCGGTAACAATAGTCTGGACCCGGCCACAATGCCCGTTACCGAACACTCTGACATAATTGGAGGCTCTACCACCGAAATAACACCTTCAGCCCACGTCATAATGGCCATTATTTCCCCATGGACAGAACCATTCTTGGCCTACCTAACTAGGCAGGAACTTCCCGAGGACCAAAATGAGGCACGCTGCATAGTGCGGCGATCTAAAGCCTACATGGTCCACGAGGGAGAGCTGTACAAAAAAAGCACTACCGGAGTCCTTCAAAGGTGCATCTCCGAAGAGGAAGGGCAGAAACTTTTGGCAGAAATTCACGCCGGACTCGGCGGCCACCACGTCGCAGCCCGGGCCCTTGTAAGCAAGGCCTTCCGTACAGGGTTTTATTGGCCGACGGCCCGGGAAGACGCACATGACTTGGTCCAACGCTGTGCCGGTTGCCAGCTTTTTGCAAACCAAAGCCACATGCCACCCACCGCCCTCCAAACAATCCCCATTACCTGGCCCTTCGAGGTCTGGGGCTTGACATGGTTGGACCCCTTAAAGGGGGAACCCATAAAAAAATACTTACTGGTCATGGTGGATAAATTCACCAAATGGATAGAAGCCAAACCTGTTAAAACAGCCGAATCCGGACCGGTGATAGACTTCATATCCGGGGTTGTACACCGTTATGGCGTCCCCCACAACATCATCACTGACAACAGCATGAACTTCACAGCCGACGAGGTAAAACTCTGGTGCAGCAACATGGGCATCAAGCTCGATTATGCTTCCGTCTATCACCCACAAACCAACGGCCAAGTTGAGCGAGCGAATGGTCATATCATGAGCAGCATTAAACCCAGATTAGTGCGGTCCTTAAAGGAGTCTAACACGCACTGGGTAGAGGAGCTCGACTCCGTACTCTGGGGGCTGTGGACCACGCCAAATCGTACCACCAGATATACACCCTTCTTTATGGTGTACGGCACGGAGGCAGTTCTGCCCTGCGACATAATTCATGACTCACCTCGAGTGCGCATGTACGAAGAAAGAGAAGCCGAGCTCGATCGGTAGGACAGTTTGGACACCCTAGAGGAGGAGTGCAACGTGGCAAAAGCCTGTTCCGCATTCTATCAGCAACAGGCTCGCAGATACCAAAGTAGAGAAGTACGGGCCAAAACTTATAGCGTTGGCGAGTTAGTTCTATGCCTGCCGGAGAAGAAAAGGTCCAAGCTCAAGCCCAAATGGGAAGGTCCCTTCATTATTGACCAAGTTCTGACCGGTGGAGCATACCGTCTGCGAGATGCATCGAATAATCGACTTGAGCCGAACCCATGGAACGCAGCTAGGCTCCGAAGATTCTACACCTAGCGCCAGACTCTATGTTCGTCTCCTTCCTCTGTCCAGTTTTTGCATATACATTATCTGTCTTTTTTTCTCTTTCTTTCTTTTTTTATTCTTTCTCAAGGCCTTCAAGGGCCAACTTGTACCTCGCTTGCA
Source organism: Triticum dicoccoides (assembly GCF_002162155.2). Taxonomy (NCBI): domain Eukaryota; kingdom Viridiplantae; phylum Streptophyta; class Magnoliopsida; order Poales; family Poaceae; genus Triticum; species Triticum dicoccoides. The sequence goes on along the minus strand of NC_041386.1, from coordinate 2,730,237 downwards.
CACTATAGATGCGCTAACCGCGCTCATTATACCTGGGGGGCTTCTTACACAGAAGCTTAATTATCTATCTGGGCTTCACGCCCCACACATGTGTTATTCTTCCGCATGTACCTTTTCTTTGCCATTATATGCATCGATATGACTTAAGTTTTGGCCAAGCTGGGTTGCCTGGCTCTTGTATTTATGCCCTACGTTCCCGTTAATTCGGCTAGGGCATAAGGGGAGCACCTCTGCGATTGTTACTGCCAGGTCAGCTGGATGTGTACCTCAGACTGGGTGAAGCCGAAAGTTAGCGTTCTTAAGGGAATATTCGGTCGACGAACAAAAGATGATTTTTATTTATTTTCCATATATGCCCCCGGCTGTTTTTTCCTGCGTCTCCGCTCGCAGTCCGGACATGCACTTTAGGGCATGCATACCCAGGGAAAGGAACCCCTAACGGAACTATTCTCCTTGGAAGATGTTTCTTACTACCCATGTAATATAACATAACTAGTTGGGCACTTGTCTGTTCAAGCACTAATGACCCCTACACCTGGTTTCCACGCATACCCCGGTTCTTATATAACTGAGCGGGTATTCGGACACACTCCGGACTATCGGGTCCCGAGGTTGAAGCGAAAAGGTCCGCCATGACAAATGATCTACAATCCAGCTAGAAGGCATTATACATGTCACTTTAATTACATAGTCATGTAGACTGACTAAATTCCTCTTCTATACCATCCAACAGGCGGTCTACCCTACAATCCTGTTGGGAATACTTTGCGGCTAATTCTACTTGCCCATAGACTAAGCTAACGGGGATCTCTTTGCCATCGGGCCCCACAGGTCCGACCTCGGCCATGTGGTTCGGGTCAGCCTTGGTATACCGCGTCTTCACCATGGCCCAGGCTTCCCTGGCACCTTGACGGCAAGCCGATATCTTCCATAATCGGAAGAGCCGCCGTGCTCCCTTGAGCTTCTTCGCAAGCTCTCCAATGCCTTCTAGCAGGGAGACTAGCCACAAGGCCTGGGCAATACCTTGCATCACCTCCCGAACTTGTTCATGCAGTTGTGAGAGCTCAGATAGAAGATCACCCGCAGACCTGGGCATCTCCTTCGCGGGACGACCCGTCAGCATACCTGCAGACATAACTCTGTTAGCCGGCTTCTCCGTCGTCCCCTTTTTAAGGGTTCGTTCAAGCACTTACTGAAAATGCCGCGTCGAAGCCGCTTATTCTCCTTCTCGGAGTCCGCAAGCTGGGCTCGAACATCTTTTAGTTCCACGCTCAGCTTGGTATTGGCGTCTTGGAGATTGTTTTTATCCCTCCTGACCTTAGTCAGCACGCATTCACCAGCCTTTAGCTGTCGTACGGCATGCTGGTCCTCCGTATTCTCTCTGGATTCATCTGCAATATCTACTGTTAGATCTGCAGCCACGCCGCACGCTATATGGTACCTATCATTCTTTGAAACAAATGTTACCAGCTGGGGACTTTTTACGTTCCTTCAATGCGGCAACGGCGGCCCGAAGTTGGGTCTTTCATTCCTCCAGCTCCTGTGACAAGCGAGTATTCTTCTCTGTAAGAACCTGCACAATAGATGATCCTTAAATCAGTTCTGCTAACTGTTTCAAGTCTCAGAGGCTACTGATACATATAATTGTCAGATTTGCTTACCCGTACTTCCCTTACATACTGGTCTGTGGCTCTGGCTAGACCATTTTGAGCAGCACGGAGGTACGCATCTCCAGAATTTAAGGCATCAAACGCATCTGGGGAGAAGCAAGTGTCACGAAGTACAGCTCGGCGACACCTATGATTCATGGCGCTCTCCACTTTTATGAATTTGTAGCAGATAGTCTATCTGCATCCTCTGTAGGAGGAGTATCCAGTGTCCGCCCCATGTCGGCTTCCGCCTCTATGTCCGGCCCAGGAGCCCGACTGGTGGAAGCATGATCGGCAGCCTCACCGGACATATTCCGGTGAGCGTTTTTTCTGTTAAAGAAACATGGACGTCATTATATTTTGAGAAAGACGACAACCACGGAGCGGGGTTTTTGTCATACCTCTGTGCCGGCGTCTCCGTCCAGACCGCCTTCCTTTTTGGCCTGCCCGGCCTCGGTGCCTCTTGTTGGGGAGTTGTTGCGGGTTCGGCACGGCGTCCCGAAGGCCTTCCTGTAAAACACCATATGTATATGGTAGGTGAAGTGTCTAAAACGAGATCCTAGTTTTTGGAGTTGGGATTTTTGGTTTTTCTTACGTGCGATGCAGGAAGCAGTCCGGGATAGTCGGTCGTAATGGCCACCATGGCGTCATCACAGCTTAATTGATAGAACTGTCGGTCTATCAGCTCCGCAAATATGTCCAGATCTTCTTCGAGTCCGGGACCGAGGGCCCGGTCAGGGTCCTCTGGTTGTGGAGATGGGCTGCTGACCTCCCTTATGGCTTTTCGCTGTTCCTGCCGCAAGATGGCAAGGTGAGTACCTACGATAGAGAATGCGGGACGAATGGGAGTGAGGAGATATAACTCACCCAGCTTGGAGGGTTGTACATGGAGAATCCATCCTGTGGCTTGATGCGGATGAACTCCTCTTCCTCTCCCTTGAACAACTCGGATAGAATTTTTGCTAAAGCAGCAGCGTTGTCCGGACCCTTACGCCCGCAACGGGTGGCATCATCTTCCCCGTTAAAACACCACAGGGGATGCCCTCGATATTGAAGTGGCTGCACTCCCCGCATTATGCATATTGACATAACCTCGATTACTGTCAACCCTGATTGAGCCAGCGCTTTAATCCGGTTCATCAGGTAAAGGACTTCTCCATTGACTTCCTCCTGGGGCTCCGTGGGCGCCAACTTCGGTGTTTCTTCAGAGGAGCATTGTTGAACTCAGGAAGACCCCGCCGCACAGGGTCCGGAAGGGGGACGTCCTCCATATAAAACCATTCCGAAGGCCAGTCTTCGGACGTCTTCTTTAGAGTACCGGATAGGTATCCGGTTTCGGCGATGCGCCATATTTCGCCTCCGCCCACTTGATAAAGTGACCCCTTCTGTGTGCGGGGGACGAGGCAAAATAACCTTTTCCACAGCTCGAAATGAGCCTCGCAGCCCAAGAATAACTCGCAGAGGGCAACATAGCCGGTGATGTGTAATATGGAAGCAGGGGTGAAATTATGCAGTTGGAGGCCGTAAAACTCCAGGAGCCCACGGAGGAACGGATGAATTGGAAATCTGAGTCCCCTTAGTAAGTAAGGATCAAGGCATACCCGCTCCCCCGTAGAGGGACTGGGGAAGCTCTCCGCTTGCTCCCCGCCATTGTAGGTGGCGAGCCCGGCTCGGACGGTAACCATATACGCTGGAGGGAGAAATCCCTTGGTCTGCAGTTCGACTAATCGACTGTGTGGGACAAAACACCTCTCCCAATCACCGGGATTACGGCTACGGGGGCGGGAGGAGGAGCTGCGGAGGTCGGCCATGCTGGAGTGGATCTTTCCGAAGCGCGCTCCGATGGATTCTCGCTGGGGGAGGATGGTGTGGATTGGATCTAAGAATCCACATCCCTTTAATAGACAATTTATTTATCTGGCTAGGGGGGCGAATGTAAAAATGCCCTAGCGCCTCGTATTCATCCGACGCGTGGAAGATAGCCCTTATTGGGCGCAGAAGCCAAGAAGTCCTACATTTATGGCGCCATACACTGCTTAACAAACATTCGAAATTTGGAGAAGAACCTGCCTTGCAATGCCGAAGACAGTACTGCGCGTCGGACTCATCGTCATTGAAGCTTGGTTCGGGGGCTACTGAGGGAGTCCTAGATTAGGGGGTATCCGGACAGCCGGATTATGACCTTTGGCCGGACTGTTGGACTATGAAGATACAAGATTAAAGACTTTGTCCCGTGTCCGGATGGGACTCTACTTGGCGTGGAAGGCAAGCTAGGCAATACGGATATGTATATCTCCTCCTTTGTAACCGACCTTGTGTAACCCTAGCCCTCTCCGGTGTCTATATAAACCGGAGGGTTTTAGTCCGTAGGACAACATTACAATCATACCATAGGCTAGCTTCTAGGGTTTAGCCTCTCAGATCTCGTGGTAGATCAACTCTTGTACTATTCATATTATCAAGAATAATCAAGCAGGACGTAGGGTTTTACCTCCATCAAGAGGGCTCGAACCTGGGTAAAACATCGTGTCCCCTGCCTCCTGTTACCATCTGCCTTAGATGCACAGTTCGGGACCCCCTACCCGAGATCCGCCGGTTTTGACACCGACAGCGCTAAAGCGACTTTGAAAATCTCAATCATAATACTAGTTATTGATAACCATAATAAAATCCAGCCATGTTGGCTATTAAAGATTTGAATAATATAATCCAATGATTTATAAGCGCATGATTTCAATGGCGCACTCCCAATATATGCTGGCGACCTAACTTCCAAAGCCAGACCGGGTTAATAAACACCAGATAATTATCCTATCTCATACTGGCGACTTATAGTCGAAAGCCAGGTCGGGTCAATAAACACCGGACTGTAGCTGATCGTATGCTGACAACTTATAGTTTAAAGCCAAGACGGATCAATTGACACCGGTCATCTTGTAATATTGTACTTGGCAACACAAAAGTCAAACCGGGTCAGTAAACACCGGATTAACATAAACCTCATCAAAATAAACCGCCAAAAGAAATATTTTAGAAGAAAACATGCAAAAAAGGCGAGGCTTTTCATGGGCTGCTAGGCCACTGAGTTAAACCATTTTGCAAAGCCTTATAAGATGGACCTCACATTAACCAATCATCATTTTAACTATTACAAGTTCAGGGTCTTTATAAGATTGACTTGGCAAATGTTCGACGGGTCTTACCAGGATTACCTGGGCGGAGTGGCTTACTTAAAAAGGTAGGATAACCTGGGGTTTTAGGTGAATACACCTGGCTTCCAAGCCTGGCTTTTATAGCCTATTACAAGGTTATAGACTCATTGTTCTTGTAGAAGCAAAGAGCCTCCGAGCAATATTTTGAGCTGTGCTCAATGGGTGCCTATGTTTGAGTTGTGCTTTTGCAACACTCTCTTTGGCCCCTTTTGACTTTTCTGAGAACTCGGACTTTGTGAGAGATATTTCTTCTTGAACCGGATGTTAAACCGGATATTTGAGAGCTTCAAAGCTTCATGGGAGACATCTTTCCCTTGAACCGGATCTTAAACCAGAATCTTCATTTTCAGCTGGAAATTTCCTGACGACCTTTAAACTCGAACTTGCGGGAGATTAATTATTTTTGAACCAAAAATTCTTAAACCAGATTTGAGAGCCTCAGAGCTTTGTGGGAGAACAGATTTCCCTTGAACCGGATTTTAAACCGGCATTCTTCATTTTGAACCGGAAATTTTCTGACGGCCTTTAAATTTTTATCAATATAGTAGTATCCTCCGGGACTCGGTTATCTTTCCCTCCAACGTCCTGGGGTTCTTGGCTTCACTGAAAACCGGCAACATTTGCTGAGTCATATCATTGTAGCCCCCGAGTCTCAAGGCGACTCGAGGAGTTGGCTTGAGATTCTGCATATTTGACCGTGATATAAACCGGCATAAGTTGTATATCATTGGTGTTGATAGCACGATGTGAATCCACATAAGGTTGAGGTGACTGTGGCGGGTTATAAATGATCCCATATGAGCCGTGTCAGCAACTCAGCCAATGGTTCCTTCCAACTGGCGATTTGAAGTTAACCAAACTGTAGTGGCGGGGACTTGTGTTCCTGCCCATTAAGCCACCCAGTGCAGACAGCGGTTGATAGTACATGATAATTTGCCTCCCTTTTGTTGAAAGAAAACCGGGCTACCCAAGCAGTGACTTGCTCATACTCAATAAATGGCTCATGCAGACAGGTGCGGCCCGGTGTGTTGATGTGGACCAGACCGCAAGGGCGGCAGCGTAAGCACTTCCGTTGAGCACGGCAGCACGGATAAATGTTAGTGAAAAATGATGACGCTATGCACTCCATATCCGCGATATAACTCCACTTCGGCGGTGAATAATTGTCCTGATGTATTTGGATGACCGATGATCTTATTGAAGGAAATATTCCCTAGAGGCAATAATGAAGTTATTATTTATTTCCTCATATCATGATAAATGTTTATTATTCATGCTAGAATTGTATTAAGCGGAAACATAATACATGTGTGAATACATAGACAAACATTGTGTCACTAGTATGCCTCTACTTGACTAGCTCGTTGATCAAAGATGGTTGAGTTTCCTAGCCATAGACATGAGTTGTCATTTGATTAACGGGATCACGTCATTAGGAGAATGATGTGATTGACTTCACCCATTCCGTTAGCTTAGCACTTGATCATTTAAGTTTAATGCTATTGCTTTCTTCATGACTTATACATGTTCCTATGACTATGAGATTATGCAACTCCTGATTACCGGAGGAACACTTTGTGTGCTACCAAAAGTCACAGCATAACTGGGTGATTATAAAGGTGCTCTACAGGTGTCTCCAATGGTACTTGTTGAGTTTGCATAGATCGAGATTAGGATTTGTCACTCCGATTGTCGGAGAGGTATCTTTGGGCCCTCTCGGTAATGCACATCACTAAAGCCTTGCAAGCAATGCAACTAATGAGTTAGTTGCAGGATAGTGCATTACGGAACGAGTAAAGATACTTGCTGGTAACGAGATTGAACTAGGTATTGAGATACCGACGATCGAATCTCGGGCAAGTAACATACTGATGACAAAGGGAACAACGTATGTTGTTATGCGGTTTGACCGATAAAGATCTTCGTAGAATATGTAGGAGCCAATGTGAACATCCAGGTTCCGCTATTGGTTATTGACCGAAGATGTGTCTCGGTCATGTCTACATAGTTCTCGAACTCGTAGGGTCCGCACACTTAAATTTTTGTGATGACCAGTATTATGAGTTTTTGTGTTTTGATGTACGGAAGGTAGTTCGGAGTCCCGGATGTGATCACGGACATGATGAGGAGTCTCAAATGGTCGAGACATAAAGATTGATATATTGGAAGGTTATATTCGGACACCAGAAGGGTTCC
>NC_041386.1:2672738-2722774 GCF_002162155.2 Triticum dicoccoides | reverse complement strand
GCTTAGGCGAAGCCCTGCGACAGTAGCTTCATCAACATCGTCACCACGCTGTCATGCTGACAAAACTCTCCCTTGAGCTCTACTAGATCGTGAGTTCGCGGGACGTCACCGAGCTGAACGTGTGCTAAACACGGAGGTGCCGTACGTTCGTTACTGAGGATCGGTCGATCGTGAAGACGTTGACTACATCAACCGCATTTTCATAACGCTTCCGCTTAACGGTCTATGAGGGTACGTGGACGACTCTCTCCCCTCTCGTTGCTATGCATCACCATGATCTTGCGTATGCGTAGGAATTTTTTTTGAAATTACTACGTTCCCCAACAGTGGCATCCGAGCCAAGTTTATGCGTAGATGTTATATGCACGAGTATAACACAAGTGAGTTGTGGGCGATACAAGTCATACTGCTTACCAGCATGTCATACTACTTTGGTTCGGCGGTATTGTTGGATGAAGCGGCTTGGACCGACATTACGCATACGCTTACGCGAGACCGGTTCTACCGACGTGCTTCGCACACAGGTGGCTGGCGGGTGTCAGTTTCTCCAACTTTAGTTGAACCGAGTGTGGCTACGCCCGGTCCTTGATAAGGTTAAAACAACACTAACTTGACGAACTATCGTTGTGGTTTTGATGTGTAGGTAAGAACGGTTCTTGCTCAGCCCGTAGTAGCCACATAAAACTTGCAACAACAAAGTAGAGGACGTCTAATTTGTTTTTGCAGGGCATGTTGTGATGTGATATGGTCAAGACATGATGCTATATTTTTGTATGAGATGATCATGTTTTGTAACGGAGTTATCGGCAACTGGCAGGGGCCATATGGTTGTCGCTTTATAGTATGCAATGCAATCGCCCTGTAATTGCTTTACTTTATCACTAAGCGGTAGCGATAGTCGTAGAAGCAATAGTTGGCGAGACGACAACGATGCTACGATGGAGATCAAGGTGTCGCTCCGGTGACGATGGTGATCATGATGGTGCTTTGGAGATGGAGATCAAAGGCACAAGATGATGATCGCCATATCATATCACTTATATTGATTGCATGTGATGTTTATCCTTTATGCATCTTATTCTCCTTTGATTGACGGTAGCATTATAAGATGATCACTCACTAAATTTCAAGGTATACGTGTTCTCCCTGAGTATGCACCGATGCGAAAGTTCGTCGTGCCGAGACACCACGTGATGATCGGGTGTGATAAGCTCTATGTTCAAATACAACGGGTGTAAGCCAGTTTTGCACATGCAGAATACTCGGGTTAAACTTGACGAGCCTAGCATATGCAGATATGGCCTCGGAACACTGAGACCGAAAGGTCGAGCGTGAATCATATAGTAGATATGATCAACATAGTGATGTTCACCATTGAAAACTACTCCATCTCACGTGATGATCGGACATGGTTTAGTTGATTTGGATCACGTGATCACTTGGATGATTAGAGATATGTCTATCTAAGTGGGAGTTCTTAAGTAATATGATTAATTGAACTTAAATTTATCATGAACTTAGTACCTAATAGTATTTTGCTTGTCTATGTTGTTGTAGATAGATGGCTCGTACTGTTGTTCCGTTGAATTTTAATGCATTCCTTGAGAAAGCAAAGTTGAAAGATGATGATAGCAATTACACAGACTGGGTCCGTATCTTATCCTCATTGCTACACAGAAGAATTACGTCCTGGAAGCACCGCTGGGTGCCAGGCCTGCTGCAGATGCAACTCACGACGTTAAGAACGTCTGGCAGATCAAAGCTGATGACTACTCGATAGTTCAGTGTGCCATGCTTTACGGCTTAGAACCGGGACTTCAACGACGTTTTGAACATCATGGAGCATATGAGATGTTCCATGAGTTGAAGTTAATATTTCAAGCAAATGCCCGGATTGAGAGATATGAAGTCTCCAATAAGTTCTACAGCTGCAAAATGGAGGAGAATAGTTTTGTCAGTGTACATATACTCAAAATGTCTGGGTATAACAATCACTTGATTCAACTGGGAGTTAACCTTCCGGATGATAGTGTCATTGACAGAATTCTTCAATCACTGCCACCAAGCTACAAGAGCTTCGTGATGAACTATTATATGCAAGGGATGGATAAGACAATTCCCGAGATCTTTGCAATGCTAAAGGGTGCGGAGGTAGAAATCAAGAAGGAGCATCAAGTGTTGATGGTCAACAAGACCACCAGTTTCAAGAAAAAGGGTAAAGGGAAGAAGAAGGGGAACTTCAGAAGAACGGCAAACAAGTTGCTGCTCAGGAGAAGAAACCCAATTCTGGACCTAAGCCTGAGACTGAGTGCTTCTACTGCAAACAGACTGGTCACTGGAAGCGGAACTGCCCCAAGTATTTGGCGGATAAGAAGGATGGCAAGGTGAACAAAGGTATATGTGATATACATGTCATTGATGTGTACCTTACTAATGCTCGCAGTAGCACCTGGGTATTTGATGCTGGTTCTGTTGCTAATATTTGCAACTCGAAACAGGGACTACAGATTAAGCGAAGATTAGCTAAGGACGAGGTGACGATGCGCGTGGGAAATGGTTCCAAAGTCGTTGTGATCGCGGTCGGCACGCTACCTCTACATCTACCTTTGGGATTAGTTTTAGACCTGAATAATTGTTATTTGGTGCCAGCGTCGAGCATGAACATTATATCTGGATCTTGTTTGATGTGATATGGTTATTCATTTAAATCAGAGAATAATGGTTGTTCTATTTATATCAGTAATATCTTTTATGGTCATGCACCCTTGAAGAGTGGTCTATTTTTATTAAATCTCGATAGTAGTGATACACATATTCATAATATTGAAGCCAAAAGATGCAGAGCTGATAATGATAGTGCAACTTATTTGTGGCACTACGGTTTGGGTCATATTGGTGTAAAGCGCATGAAGAAACTTCATACTGATGGACTTTTGGAATCACTTGATTATGAATCACTTGGTACTTGCGAACCTTGCCTCATGGGCAAGATGGCTAAAACACCGTTCTCCGGAACAATGGAGCAAGCAACATATTTGCTTGAGATCATACATACTGATGTATGTGGTTCGATGAATATTGAGGCTCGCGGCGGTTATCGTTATTTTCTCACCTTCACAGATGATTTGAGCAGATATGGGCATGTCTACTTAATGAAACATAAGTCTGAAACATTTGAAAAGTTCAAAGAATTTCAGAGTGAAGTGGAAAATCATCGTAACAAGAAAATAAAGTTTCTATGATCTGATCGTGGAGGAGAAGATTTGAGTTATGAGTTTGGTCTACATTTGAAACAATGTGAAATAGTTTCGCAACTCACACCACCCGGAGCGAAATGGTGTGTCCAAACATCGTAATTGTACTTTACTAGATATGGTGCGATCTATGATGTCTCTTACTGATTCACCGCTATCATTTTGGGGTTATGCTTTAGAGAAGGCTGCATTCATGTTTAATAGGGCACCATCGAATCCATTGAGACGATGCCTTATGAACTGTGGTTTGACAAGAAACCAAAGTTGTCGTTTCTTAAAGTTTGGGGCTGCGATGCTTATGTGAAAAAGCTTCAACCTGATAAGCTCGAACCCAAATCGGAGAAATGTGTCTTCGTAGGATACCCAAACGAAATTGTTGGGTAGACCTTCTATCACAGATCCGAAGGCAAGGCATTCGTTGCAAAGAATGGATCCTTTCTAGATAAGGAGTTTCTCTCAAAAGAAGTGGGTGGGGGGAAAGTAGAACTTGATGAGGTAACTGTACCTGCTCCCTTATTGGAAAGTAGTTCATCATAGAAACCGGTTCCTGCGATAACTACACCAATTAGTGAGGAAGCTAATGATGTTGATCATGAAGCTTCAGATCAAGTTACTACCGAACCTCGTGGGTCAACCAGTGTAAGATCTGCACCAGAGTGGTACGGTAATCCTATTCTGGAGGTCATGTTACTTGACCAAGGCGAACCTACGAACTATGAGGAAGCGATGATGAGCCCAGATTCCGCAAAATGGCTTGAGGCCATGAAATCTCAGATGGGATCCATGTATGAGAACAAAGTGTGGACTTTGGTTGACTTGCCCAATGATCGGCAAGCCATAGGGAATAAATGGATCTTCAAGAAGAAGACTGACGCTGACAGTAATGTTACTGTCTTCAAAGCTCGACTTGTTGCAAAAGGTTTTCGACAAGTTCAAGGAGTTGACTACGATGAGACTTTCTCACCCGTAGCGATGCTTAAGTCTGTCCGAATCATGTTAGCAATTGCCGCATTTTATGATTATGAAATTTGGCAAATGGATGTAAAAACTGCATTCCTGAATGGATTTCTGGAAGAAGAGTTGTATATGATGCAACCGAAAGGTTTTGTTGATCTAACAAAGTGTGCAAGCTCTGGCGGTCCATTTATGGACTGGTGCAAGCCTCTCGGAGTTGGAATAAAGGTTTTGATAGTGTGATCAAAGCATATGGTTTTATACAGACTTTTGGAGAAGCCTGTATTTACAACAAAGTGAGTGGGAGCTCTGTAGCATTTCTGATATTATATGTGGATGACATATTGCTAATTGGAAATGATATAGAATTTCTGGATAGCATAAAAGGATACTTGAATAAGAGTTTTTCAATGAAAGACCTCGGTGAAGCTGCTTACATATTGGGCATCAAGATCTATCGAGATAGATCAAGACACTTAATTGGACTTTCACAAAGCACATAGCTTGACAAAGTTTTGAAAAGGTTCAAAATGGATCAAGCAAAGAAAGGGTTCTTGCCTGTGTTACAAGGCGTGAAGTTGAGTCAGACTCAATGCCCGACCACTACAGGAGATAGAGAGAAAATGAAAAGTGTTCTTATGCTTCGACAATAGGCTCTATCATGTATGCAATGTTGTGTACCAGACCTGATGTGTGCCTTGCTATTAGCTTAGCAGGGAGGTACCAAAGTAATCCAGGAATGGATCACTGGACAACGGTCAAGAACATCCTAAAATACCTGAAAAGGACTAAGGATATGTTTCTCGTTTATGGAGGTGACAAAGAGCTTGTCATAAATGGTTACGTCGATGCAAGCTTTGACACTGATCCGGACAATTCTAAGTCGCAAACCAGATATGTGTTACATTGAATAGTGGAGTTGTTAGTTGGTGCAGTTCCAAACAAAGCATCGTGGCGGGATCTACGTGTGAAGCGGAATACATAGCTGCTTCGGAAGAAGCAAATGAAGGAGTTCATATCCAATCTAGGTGTCATACCTAGTGCATAAGGTCCAGTGAAAATCTTTTGTGACAATACTGGTGCAATTGCCTTGGCAAAGGAATCCAGATTTCACAAGAGAACCAAGCACATCAAGAGACGCTTCAATTCCATCCGGGATCAAGTCCAGGTGGGAGACATAAAGATTTGCAAGATACATACGGATCTAAATGTTGCAGACCCATTGACTAAGCCTCTTCCACGAGCAAAACATGATCAACACCAAGACTCCATGGGTGTTAGAATCATTACTATGTAATCTAGATTATTGACTCTAGTGCAAGTGGGAGACTGAAGGAAATATGCCCTAGAGGCAATAATAAAGTTATTATTTATTTCATCATATCATGATAAATGTTTATTATTCATGCTAGAATTGTATTAACCGGAAAGATAATACATGTGTGAATACATAGACAAACATTGTGTCACTAGTATGCCTCTACTTGACTAGCTCGTTGATCAAAGATGGTTGAGTTTCCTAGCCATAGACATGAGTTGTCATTTCATTAACGGGATCACATCATTAGGAGAATGATGTGATTGACTTTACCAATTTTGTTAGCTTAGCACTTGATCATTTAAGTTTAATGTTATTGCTTTCTTCATGACTTATACATGTTCCTATGACTATGAGATTATGCAACTCCCGATTATTGGAGGAACACTTTGTGTGCTACCAAACGTCACAACGTAACTGGGTGATTATAAAGGTGCTCTACAGGTGTCTCCGATGATACTTGTTGAGTTGGCATAGATCGAGATTAGGATTTGTCACTCCGATTGTCGGAGAGGTATCTCTGGGCCCTCTCGGTAATGCACATCACTAAAGCAATGCAACTAATGAGTTAGTTGCGGGATAGTGCATTACAGAACGAGTAAAGAGACTTGCCGGTAACGATATTGAACTAGGTATTGAGATACCGACGATCGAATCTCGGGCAAGTAACATACCGATGACAAAGGGACAACGTATGTTGTTATGCGGTTTGACCGATAAAGATCTTTGTAGAATATGTAGGAGCCAATATGAACATCCAGGTTCCGCTATTGGTTATTGACCGAAGACGTGTCTCGGTCATGTCTACATAGTTCTCAGACCCGTAGGGTCCGCACACTTAAAGTTCTGTGACGATCGGTATTATGAGTTTTTGTGTTTTGATGTACCGAAGGTAGTTTGGAGTCCCGGATGTGATCACGGACATGACGATGAGTCTCAAAATGGTCAAGACATAAAGATTGATATATTGGAAGGTTATATTCGGACACCGGAAGGGTTCCGGGCGTTACTGGATAAATATCGGAGTACCGGGGGTTACCAACCCCCCCCCCCCCCGGGGGCTTAATGGGCCTACATGGGCCTTAGTGGAAATAGAGGGCAGCAAGGGGAGTGTGGGGCGCGCCCTCCCAAGGCCCAAACCGAATTGGTTTAGGGCAAGGGGGTCGGGCCCCTCTTTCCTTCTCCTCCTCTCCCTTTCCTTCCCCATCTCCTACTCCTACTAGGAAAGGAGGAGTCCTACTCCCGGTGGGAGTAGGACTCCCCCCTTGGCGTGCCCTCCTTGGCCGGCGCCTCTCCCCCCTTGCTCATTTACATACGGGGGCAGGGGGCACCTCTAGACACACAAGTTGATCATTGATCTCTCCCAGCAGTGTGCGGTGCCCCCCTCCACCATAATCCACCTTGGTCATATCGTAGCGGTGCTTAGGCGAAGCCCTGCGATGGTAGCTTCATCAACATCGTCACCATGCCGTCGTGCTGACGAAACTCTCCCTCGAGCTCTACTGGATCGTGAGTTCGCGGGATGTCACCGAGCTGAACGTGTGCTGAACGCAGAGGTGCCGTACGTTCGGTACTGAGGATCAGTCGATCGTGAAGACATACGACTACATCAACCACGTTGGCATAACGCTTTCTCTTAACGGTATACGAGGGTACGTGGACGACTCTCTCCCCTCTCGTTGCTATGCATCACCATGATCTTGCGCGTGCTTAGGATTTTTTTTTTTGAAATTACTATGTTCCCCAACACTTATCATCTCTGATCTTTTCCTGGGACGTCGAGCCAGTCATGTCCGTCGTCGTTTTTCCAACTGATCTAAATTTTACTGCTTCCACTTATTTTCACGGGCCACACTTATCCCTTCGTTTCCTTCTTTCTGAGCAGAGCAATCACAGGGGAAGCGAGGTTCCTGCTCTGGCGTCCATGCCCATAAATTGAGCAAAGTATTTTGTTCCCTGTTAGTGTCCATGCCCGTAAATCGCCACCGGGTCATGGGTCAATTTGATTAGCCGGTTCACAGCTATCGGGGAAGGAGCAGAGCTAGAGGCTGGCACACGCGGGCAGGTCGCGGCAGAAACGAACCACATCCGGCGCTTTATGGCGGCGAACCACAGTGAGTGTGGCAGCGGAGTCAACCCGGGCGACGTCGGTGGAATCAATGGGTGCCAGCAGAGGCGGGGCCACGATGGTCTTGGCGACTCACAGCAGCGGCCGAATCTGCCCGTGAGGTAGCGCGGATGGTTTAGAAGTGGTACCGGCGTGGATTGAATACCGGTGTTCTGCTGGTGAAGAGCGTCTCCGCGAAGATATGTGAGGGACGGACTAAGAACGACAGCGGCTCGTGGCAATTGGGCCGGTTTATCCCGGCAGCGGGGGCAGCTCATCTGCGGCGTTTTGAAGACAGGGCCACGGTAATGGATGTAAGACAGCTACGAAAACTGCAGCGACGAGAACACCTCTGAAACGGCTGAAGGTGGCTTAAAGACCATGGTAGAAGAGGAGGCGACCCGGATGGCCGCGTGGGCAGCTCTTGATGGAGGCGGTTTGCAGTGACAGCTTCAGGGCTGCATGGGCGTGGCGGCTGACCACAAGGATGGGACGATGGTGGAGGCACGAGGCGCCGGGCGGCTCAGCAGAAGGACGAGACGGCGGCGGTTCGGAGTCGGAGACGACTCGCAGCGGAGGAGAGGGTCGCGGCGGGTCATGGCAACTCGGCATGGGTGGCGGGCCGGCTCAGGCGTGCGGGCGCAAGTGGTTTGATGGGCCGGCGCTGTGAGGCATCCGGTGGGCCGGTAGAGTTGCGGCAGAGGAGACGAGGCGACAGTAGTGACTTGGTGGGTCAAGCGGCCGGTTCGATACGGCGGCGAGGCAAGCCATCTTGTCACCGACGAGGTGGAAGCGGCTGTGCGGTGGCAGTCGGTTGACGAGGCACCGGCGGGTCAAGGCTGCGCTAAGGGCACAGCACCCTGCGTCGCGCTCGGAGCTATGGTGATGGTGACCCGATGGATTCCCGAGCCACTCGTCCGTGGAGACCGAGTCTGTGACTAAATCCGTCTCCGGATCGTGGTAGTTTTGACTTGCCCATGTCCGGGTTTCTTTCTGAGTACTCCTGGTTTAATCCGTCTGATGATAGGGGATCGATCTTGCTGATGAACACGACGTCTTGAAGCAGAGGCAGAGTCACTTGGCGAAACCGGCTCGGAGAAAAGGCTGCCGAGTGGAAGGCCATGGTGGCGATTTGGCAGCGAACAACCAAGGTTACTGATAACCCACAAGTATGGGGGATCGCAACAGTTTTCAATAAGTAAGAGTGTCGAACCCAACGAGGAGCTAAAGGTAGAACAAATATTCCCTCAAGTTCTATCGACCACCGATACAACTCTACGCACGCTTGACGTTCGCTTTACCTAGAACAAGTATGAAACTAGAAGTACTTTGTAGGTGTTGTTGGATAGGTTTGCAAGATAATAAAGATTACGTAAATAAAAAGTAGGGGCTGTTTAGATAAAGAAACAATAAAGTAAATATAGCGAGTATGGAAAAGTGGTGGTAGGAGTTGCGAAATTGCCCTTAAGCAATTGACTACTTTACTAGACCGATAGCAAGTATTATGTGGGAGAGGCCACTGCTAGCATGTCATCCCTGACTTGGAATTCTATGCACTTATGATTGGAACTATTAGCAAGCATCCGCAACTACTAATGTTCATTAAGGTAAAACCCAACCACAGCATTAAGATATATTGGTCCCCCTTCAATCCCGTATGCATCAATTTCTATGCTAGGTTGAAGCTTCTGTCACTCTTGCCCTCCAATACATAGTCCTATCAACATACAACTAACCCTAGGGTGTGATCCACGCGCGCAATCATATGATGGGCACCAAAGGACAACAACATAACCACAAGCAAATTAAATCAATCATAGCAATTCATCAACCACCGATACAACAACAAAAATCTACTCAGACATCATAGGATGTCAACACATCATTGGATAATAATATGAAGCATAAAGCACCATGTTCAAGTAGAGGGTACAGCGGGTTGCGCGAGAGTGGACCGCTGTAGATAGAGGGGGGAAGGTGATGGAGATGTTGGTGAAGATGGCGGAGGTGTTGGTGAAGATCGCGGTGATGATGATGATGGCCACGGCGGCATTCCAGCGCCACCGGAGGAGAGGGGGAGAGGGGCCCCCTTCTTCCTCTTCTTCCTTGACCTCCTCCCTAGATGGGAGAAGGGTTTCCCCTCTGGTCCTTGGCCTCCATGGCATGGGAGGGGCGAGAGCCCCTCCGAGATTGGATCTATCTCTCTGTTTCTCTCTGGTTCTGCGTTCTCAGATTCTTCCCTTTCACCGTTTCTTATATTCCCGAAGATTCGTAACTCCGATTGGGTTGAAATTTTGACACGATCTCTATCCAGAAATTAGCTTTCTTGCGGCGAAAGAAGGGCAGCAACCGCCTTAAGGGGTGGCCATGAGGGTCAGGGGCGCGCCTGACACCCTAGGGCGCGCCCCCCTACCTCGTGGGCCCCTCGAGCATCGTCTCGCGTGGATTCTTCTTCCCAAAAATCATATATATTCCAAAAAAATATCCGTCAGTTTTTATTCCGTTTGGACTCCGTTTGATATGGATATTCTGCGAAACAAAAAACATGCAACAAACAGGAACTGGCACTGGGCACTGGATCAATATGTTAGTCCCAAAAATAGTATAAAAAGTTGCCAAAAGTATATGAAAGTTGAATAATATTGGCATGAAACAATCAAAAATTATAGATACGATGGAGACGTATCAGTTACCTGCTAGTCCGTTTTCCGAGTCGTAGTTAATTTATCCATCCACATCCAGGTCTTCTTCCAGCTCATGGACCACACTCCTTTTGTTTCTTTCTTTGAAAAATACCCTGATGAAGATCCGGCAACAACTCTTGGACTTGTGTGACTCGGATGGATGTAGTAATCTGATCTAGTAGCACTCAAATAGTACTAGTCTTGATCATGTACTAGTTGATTGTCCGGTATTTGACTATTCTTCACGCCAGGTTAACAAGGTAGCAGCAGACTGTTGATTCCCACAGCCTGGGAGCAGTAGTAGAACTCAACGGTTTAGGCTGTAGCCTCGGATGACTTGCGCATGTACAGAACTCTTGTCGGTCTCGGCCTAGGCAATGTTCCAAACATTGATCCGGCTTCGGATCGCTATACTTTTAAGGAAAAAACACCAGCAGCTATGAGTTGATGCTCCGGGACTTGTAATGTGTTCGATCAGATTCCAAAGGAAGTTGATGGTCTTAGCGACGTAGTGATTTGACAGCTTGATTGCTAGATGCTGTGCACAAACCGCCAAGAAAAAGTCGTACATGGATAAACTTCCTATTGGCTTTGACAGATCGTCGGACGAGGGCGGTAGACAAGTTGTAACCCTAAATTTTCTTGAACCTTAAAGTCTTATAGATCCCAAACCTGAACTCATGACCTTTGAAGTTGATGCAAGTCCTTTCAAACCAGCTCATCCGGAAAAATGCAGACTTCTCGATCCCTGGAAGAAATCCCTCCAAGAACTCTACACCATCGTGCGTCTGCCACCCCATGGTGGGCGCCAACTGTCGTGGAATTGTCACGGTAGATGTCCTAGTGTGAGGACTTAGTCGTGAGACCAAAGCATCTATATGGTAGCTTGAGAGGGGTTGAGCGGAATCGAGAGACGCAACAGAAGACAAGGTTCGAGCCCCGGGAAACATCATCCGGTAACAACCCTACATGTTGTTTGTGTCTCGATCTCATTATCATCATGAGGGGGTCGCCGTAAACCGGCTCTCCCAGTTATCCCTAACCCTTAAGATTATCTCCCCCCTTTGGGGTGCCCTGCCCCTCCTTATATATGTTGAAGGGGCGGGTTACATGTAGAGTCCAACTCGGATTAAGATTTAAACTATTTTGACTTCTCTTCATTGGCTTCTTAACATCTTGGGCTTCTTAACGTCTCGGGCTTGTTAACCCCAGGCGACTCTGTCTGCCGGGTTATGACTGTCTGTCGAGTTATGACTGTCTGCTGGGTTATGACTCTGCCGGGTTATGACTGTCTGTTGGGTTATGATCTGACTTAACACCTGCCGGATTACCATCCATTATAACCATCTGTCTTAACTCTCTGTCTTAACTCTCTGCCGGTTTACCATATGCCGGTTTACCAAGTCCCAGCCGGGTTATAACTCCAGTCGGGTCATACCGCGGGGTATATCCCCGACAGGGCGAGTTACGGTTCCGCCCACTGCTTGATACAGCCGGCTCATCGAGATGCGTGCTGTAACTCCGGCTCGGACGAGGGGTAGAATGAACTCGATCACGACTGTAAGAATAAGCCTACTGTTGAACCAACGCTGTCTGAAGAAGATCCCTAGCCCTCCGTGTCTCGACTACTGCTGGCGATTCACCTTCAACCGGGATAGCTGCCAATCGAGATGCCGCAGCGATCATGTTATCCAAAGGGTTGGAGTAATGACCCGGTGGCATCGGCACATGCTGTGGCGGGTTGTTGTTCTGACGAGGTGGATCCATCACGCGCGGTTGAACCGGCGTACCCGTCCCAGGCGCTTCGACTCAGTTTACTCCTGTCAGATTACTAGTTCCTTCTCCTGGCGTGTTAAAAAGATTTCTTTCTTCATAGATCAATGGCGACGGGTCTAATGCCTCATCCTCATGACGTCGTTTGAAGCATTTTGATCCAACATGAGCCGGTAAGACTCCGCCTGAATCCGTTGCGACTGGGCGTCCAAAGCAGCCCTTTCTTCAGCCATCTTAGTGCTTTCTGCATTTAGCTCCTCCTTAGCCTGTGTTATCTCATCGCGCAATCTTGTGATCGCCGCGTTATGTTGATCTTGATCCGCCGGGTTAACCACCGCTATCAACAGTGTCGTTAATTTATCCAGCAAATCAGTTAAAGCCTGAGCCGGCGGGTGCTCAGGGCCTCCTGCCCCGGCAGCCGCTGCCGCCCCTGACCCGGAAACCAGCTCCGCCGTAGTTGATGAGTGCTGCACGGCCTGTGTACCGGCCATGAAAATTGCAACTCGATTCGGCGGCTCACAGGGGTCCGGAATACTGTCTCCATTGGAACAGCCCCCAAGCCGGCCCTCTTGCAGTTGATACAGTGACTCGGTCTCACCAGTGGATGACTCGTCATCATAGTAGATGACGGTCTCATCACCAGATGCTAGTATGTCCTCTGATTCCACTCCATGGATAAATCCCACGAAGGCACGACTCATGGCAGGACGAACCCCGGCGGGTCTCGCATGCTGAGCCGTCTCGACGATGTCGGTGCAGATGTCCAGCTCAGGGCCGGTTCGCCAATCTTGCTGATGAATACGTGGATTCCACCGAAGGGGACCCGGTACCCATACTCAATTGAGCCGGCCTCGGGGCCCCAGCCTGCGTCATCGATGTAGAGCTTGCCACGGCGACTCTTGGTCATCCGGCCCACGACGTATCCCTTGATCCCTTCGAAGCTGCCCTTTAAGAACTCGAAACCATCGTGCGATAGCCCCACGGTGGGCGCCAACTGTCGTGGAAACATCACGTCAGATGTCCTAGTGTGAGGACTTAGTCGTGGAGCCATCGCATTGAGGTTAGCTTAAAGGGGTTAATCAGGACAAAGGAGACAGGGAGTTTATACTGGTTCGGCCCCTTACGATGAAGGTAAAAGCCTAGTCCAGTTTGTAGTTGGTATTGCTAGGGTTTCGATGAGCAGGGAGCGAATATGCTTAACCCGGCTCTCGATTTGTTGTCTCTTGCCCTAAGCCGCCACTAGGTCGTCCCCTTATATACACGGGTTGATGCCCTGCGGCCCTCAGAGTCCCGGCCGGTTTATACAACATATCCATCTCGGTGACCTATCTCGTATGCCTTACAATACAAGTTTTACATACATGGCGGTTTATATCTATATGGGCCTTAAACCGCCTTCGGGTCTGGGCCCTCTATTAAGCCTATCTGTGAATCGCCATGTGACCTTGGGCTTCATTGTGATGAATCTTCATAGGGATGACCCGGCCCCTCCTGGGCGAGTCATACCTAATAGTTATATCCCCAACACAATGGGAGAGAGAACCTCAACCTTCTTCGTCAAACAATTTTGTGAAGGTGGTGGTGAAAGTGTTTAGTCCAGAGTATTTGAGATCACTCGATGCTCGGGACACAGCGAGACTTTTGAGATGAACAAAGCCTAAGGATTTTTGGGTATGCTTGGCTCCATTGATTGCATGCACTGAAAGTGGAAGAACTAGCCTGCAACATGGCATGGATAGTTTAAAGAAAGCAATAAGGATATCATCATCATTCTTGAGGCATTGGATGATCAGGAGACATGGATTCGCATGCCTATTTTGGGATGCTTAGATCTTGCAATGATTTCAATATGATGCAATGATCACACTCTTTACAAAAGTTAGCTAATGGGGAACCTCCCTAGGTGAATTTCCAAGCAAATG
Source organism: Triticum dicoccoides (assembly GCF_002162155.2). Lineage (NCBI taxonomy): Eukaryota > Viridiplantae > Streptophyta > Magnoliopsida > Poales > Poaceae > Triticum > Triticum dicoccoides. Next base: position 2,708,762 of record NC_041386.1, on the reverse strand, counting down.
GTCACACATACATGTTTGGGTATTACCTTGCAGATGGGATTTTATCCGAAGTGAGCTACTTTCGTCAAGCCACTTTCAAACCCCCAGGGTAAGAAAAAACTATACTTTCATAATGCTCAAGCAACTACTAGAAAAGATGTGGAGAGGGCTTTTGAGATTTTGCAATCCCAATTTGCTATTGTGCGATGACCAACTAGGTTTTGGGATTAAGATACCATTTGGTACATCATCACAGACTGCATAATCGTTGCATAATATGATCATTGAGAACGAGCATGGACAAGAATTGGACTACAACGTCTATGACCCCATGGGACTACCGGTGCGGCCGAATCAGAGGCAAGACTGACTCGGACGCTTTCTTGAGGTCCACCATGACATTCGAATGACGATATACATGAAGATTTTCAAAAGATCTCATGGAGGAGTGGTGGGTGTCGGTGTCAAAACTGGCAAATCTCATCCGTCTCTATTATCGGGAGGATAACTTCTTGATCCATAGATGGACCTTGACTGGCCGGCTCTAGCGGCCAGGTCATGTCGAAGATCGTATTGATATTCTGGTTGTGCCGCCTCCTTGCCTTTACGGCGAGGAGGGACGGGTGGGTATTCGTCCTCGCCAGCCGTTCTGTCCCTTCCTTGAGGGGGGCGGTCGGGCTGGTTGCCTTGAGTTTGTCTGGGTGGTGCAGACTCGATGGCCTCGTCGTCGAATTGCGGCAATAATCTGCGTTTGGGGTAGCTCCTTGTTTGTCGTTCATAGTTGTACCCTTCTTCAGCTGCTAGGACCTTGGTCCATCTGTCATTGAGGGTGTATTGTTCGGCCTTTATCTTTTGTTGCTGCTTCTTTAGGCTTCATGCGGTGGCTATAAGCTGTCGCTTGAAGCGCTCCTGTTCTAGTGGATTTCCTGGGACGATGAAATCTTCGGCTCCAAGGCTGATCTCTTCTTCGGAGAGGGGCATATAATTGTTGTCTTCAGAATCGTTGGGGTCCTCGGGGTTGTCCTGATCCTCATGCCCCTTTAAGCCATCATACTGGTGCTCAGGGGCTGGGTCGCCGAGGTCTTCCGCGTTGTCTGGAGTGTCACCTTCTCTGGTGCCCATGTTGCTTTCCCTGCTACGTCGCCCCTTGGATCGTCGACGTTGTCTTCGGTGTCTGGGGGGCTCCTCACCGGGCTTGCTACCATTCCCTCTGGGGGTGATGTCCCCATTAGCGCTGTCGTCATCGTCCTTGGGGGTGTCCACCATGTAGATGTTGTAGGTGGATGTGGCCATACAGCGGCCGGTGACGGGAGAGGCGGTGTCCGTGTGGGTTGTGGCCTCGTTGTCGTCATCCATGTCATCGGCCTCCTTAGAGGCATAGTCCAGCATGTCAGTTAGATCTTCGACAATGGCTATATAGTGGGTGGTGGGTGGGACGTAAAATTCCCTATGGCCTACCTCGAGGCTCCGTTGAGCGTGAGCCGGGGATGGGCCATCGACAATAGTCATCATCTGGATTCAGTCAAGCTTCGCTCAACAAGGTGAGGCTGGCCATATCTGTGTATGAAGTTTCTTCGGAGCTGACCTCCGTCGTAATGATGGGGCGAGGCATGGGTCCGGCCAGGGTGAAACCTTGGCCTTCGGACACTACTCGCATCAAGACTCGAGGCCGAATCTGTGGTGAGGCGGGCGAGTCCGGTGGGGGTTGACTCCCCATCTTCGTACATCGAATTCTCGTTAAGGCTCAAGGTCGGATCCATGTCAAGGAGGGAGGGTCCGGACAGGGTTGATCCCCGATCTTCGGACATAGGAGACGCTTCCGAGCTCGACACCGGTAGCATGGTAAGGGCCGATCCGGATATCAGATCGGGGAGAGCCCTCGAAGTCAACGCCTCGGAGGCCATGGTTGTTGCAGGTAAGGCTGAGAAGCCAGTAAAGATCAGATCGCCCCGAGCATCGGTGACATACTGGAAATTATCGAACCCGATCCGCCGTTCAGGGGAGAAATTATCGACCTGGTTGAGATGGCCAGTCGCGTCGGCATACAGAATAATGATGTTGAACACGGAAAGTTGCCTAGGGACGAAGATGTCTCCGGTGCTGAAACCATCTCCGATGATCAGGCGAGCCATCGATCCTTCGGTGAGCCGACAGGGAACTCTCAATGAAAGCACCAATGTCGGTGTCAAAACCGGCAGATCTCGGGTAGGGGACCCCGAACAGTGGATCTTGGATCAATGGGGAATAGTAGACACTGGACACGATATTTACCCAGGTCTGGGCCCTCTCTAGGAGGTAAAACCCTACGTCCTACTTGATTATATTTCTTGTGTGTATGGGGATTACAGAGTCGATCTACCACGAGATCAGAGGGTCTAAACCCTAACTAGTAGGATGGTGATTGTACTAGCCTCTACGGACTAAACCCCTAGTTTATATAGACACTAGGGGTACTAGGGTTTACAGATCGTCGGTTGCGTCAAGGAAACATCAGATCTTCCATCTTGACTTGAGGTGCACATCAAGGCATAAAAGGTCTTCGGTCCGGATACAATGTAGCCCACCTATCTGGCCCATGTGATATAGGTCGGCATCCCGAGGACCCCCTAATCCAGGACTCCCTTAGTGGGCATGGCAGGCGACAACAGGCGTAGTTTTATCTCTATGTTTGTTGTATTTGTGTGATGAACTTTGTTGTATTGTATGCTAAACTTTGTTGTTGAGCTTGATGAACAATTTATGTTATGGATTTGAAGAACTATGTAATAATTTGATGCACTATGTAATGATTTATTAGTTTGTTTTGGATGCATTTGAGATGTGTGTGATATTTTGTAATATGTATGCAATATGTATGAATGAAGATGAACAAATAGACGTGCAGCTGTCGTGTGCCTGCCCTACGACACTTCGTCGTGCCAAGAAATGCACTTTTCTGTGTCCTAAATTTTACTCCAAAGACTCGCCCTTTTTCAAAATGGAGACAAAAGATTTTCCTCATTTATTAATTAAGCAGAAGAGAGTTGTTCAGTTAACTAGTGGAAAACTGGGCGAAACCCATCTCCAAAGACTTTTTAATGCCTTAAAATAGGGCTACGGAAGATGCTCTAAGTTCTTTCATGCAACTTTCATGCGCTTATTGCATGTGCGCATGCATGGCGGGTGTGGGAAGCGTTGCGAACTATTTGGCCGCTCCCAGAGGACTCAGCTTTGGTGGACACTGGTTAGGGCTAGGTGTTGCAGGTGCTGACAAACTGCCCCGAACACGTTCGTGATATGGTAATAATGACCATTTGGCGGATTTGGCAGCAAAGTAATGACATCTTGCATGGTAAGAGTGCAAGCCCAGTTGAAGCAACGGTGGACTACTTGAATAGCTATTATAAGTGTCTAAATCTTGCAAAGAGATATAGCGTGGAGGAAATCTTGAAAGGAAAGATGTCGGTTGACATAAATAGCCAGGTTCTTCCAAACAAGATAGTCTGAATCCCGTCTAAGCCATGGCCGGCTCCTCCAGCGGATTGGTTGGCGCTGTCTATCGATGGCTCCTTCTTGAGTCAAGATGGAAGTGCTTCAGCTAGTATGGTGCTAAGAAGGGAGAATGGATCAATGATATTTGCGGCATATAGATACATCTTCAACTGCAACAACGCCCTAGAAGCGGAATTTCATGCTATGATGCAAGGCATGGCGCTGGCAATCGAGCACTTAGATAAACCTATCATTCTAGGCAGATTCTACTTCAGCCTTGGCCATGTACTTGAGGGAGACTCACACTCTAGATCGGCCTATGGACATTTATCTGCTGAGATTAGAGTTGTAATGGTAGATAGAGAGTTTATTCCTATGTAAATCATTAGGTGTCAGAATAGGGTAGAACATCAATTGGCACACTATAGCCGTACTAAAACCTATACTACGGTATAGTTGAACTCGAACCCTCCTTGTTGTGAGGATTTGTTGTCTAACCCTAATCTTATGAAATCTTACCTCGTAAAAAAAGTTCTTTCATGTTCGCACTTTTTTATTCGTGCATACACACATGTGGCGTGACCTTTTTTTTTTGTGAGAATCTGTTTTTTTTAGGGGTGAAGACGTGTGTTTGTGTGCCATGCTGTCATCATCATGAAGACGTGTGGCGTGCGGCAAGAGATGGGCCGGCCCAGCTGATCAGCGCGTGAGCGAGCCCGGTAGACCAACCTTGCGTCGCTCTCTCCTGTTCCTTCCTCCCAGAATCAGTCTTGCCCACCCCCATCTTCCTCCCACGCGAAGCAACCGCCACACGCCGACGCGGACGCCGGCCGGCGAGGTACGTAACTTGCTCGCTCTCTCCTCCCTCGTTCACCCGGATCGGTTCCGCGCCTGATCCGGTTCCGCTTCGATCCGGGCCGGCTGCGTTCAGTTGTCGCGTGAGGATAAACAAAATTCCCCTCGGAGTTGTCAGATTAGATGGCGAAATCGCGTCCGGTCGGTTGTTTTCCGGGGGGCGTCGGCCGCCCGTGTAAACCCTTGAGAATCCCCTGCTGGAATTTTCTGCTCCAAGGATTTTCGCCTGCCTGGTCCGGCCTACCGACCCGGCAGGCCCTGACAAATTACAAGTTTAGAAACCTAGAGCGTTATTGCAACTTAGTTTCGACTTTGGAGAGCTGCTGGGTGCCTGGATGCGCTTAGGCTGGGTTTTGCAATAGCAAGTTGCCAGCAAATGCATGGCTTCTCTTCCCATGGCACCTGTAGGCAGTTTGGGAATAGAAACCACTGCCTGCAATTCAATCTGCCTATAGCACAGAACTGTATGCAGATTCGGTCAGATGGTTTCTTTGCGATGCAGCTTCAGTGTCTTGTCATTTTTTCTTCTTAATGGTAATGGCACACACCTATCTTCCGTATTCTCAGAAAATGTTAGCATCCTGTCTTGTCACCAGTATGTATTACCATTGAGATGTTATTTTCCATCAGAGTTTACTTTTAGATAATAACTCATTATTCATAGCTGACGGTTCAAACATTTCAAGTTCACACAGCCTTCTCTTTCTTTTGATGCAGATTGCTTTTGCGCGATGAGCTGGAGAATTCCTCTTTTCGGGTAGGTTAATGGCAGTTGCAATTGAAAACTAATCTAGGTGGTATTGCCCGTTCTTATTTCTTTGTCCGGGCGTTCACTTTTCAATCTTCCAAAGCATTTTTTTCTGAATGTTGTATGAATTGAGTTGTCTCTCTTCGTAAACCAGATATATTGGGGAATAGAGCTAATAAGTTCCATTCATTTCTCATTCTTGTGACCCGACGTTTTCGTGTATAGATCGAGCTTCCCTGTTGATCAAAACCTAATGCTGGGAAATAAAATGAAATAAGTTGTCAGTTCATGCTACGTTATTTGTCGGAGGTTCAGTCCAGCTACCAGGCAGGCTTTGTGTGGTACCTAGTCCTTCATTTCGAAGAAAATCGTGCAATCAACATGGTTCATGAATCTGCTCACTTTTGCTCCAAAACATTATTTTGCTGCCAGCCAAAGAAAGTTAGCCGAACTACTATTTTGCATTTCCTATGCTTGGATCTTCAGTTACACTGAATTATTAGAATAGTGTATGTGAATGGCACTGTATATTTGTCTTAAGATTGCTTTGTACTTTTTACTTGTCTTGCTTACTTCCTTAGGTTTGCTTATTAATAAATGCTATCAGCAGCTCTCAGCAGCAACAGCAGCAACAGCAACCTGAACCAAATTTCCAGAACATATCTACGCAATCTTGGTACCCTCCCTCAGTAGGTGGTTCATCTTCACATCCATCCACACCCAGCTCTTCCGGTGCTAGTCCACACCAAAGAGCTTCAGATCATCCTCAGCCTTCATCACGTGGCCAACCGTCTCCAGCTGAAGCTGCAGGGATAATTGCTCGTTTGAGGGATAAGAGGTACACTATTGGCCTTCTTTCCTTTCAGTATTTCTTGCGTCTTTTTGTAAAACTGTATCTGTATTGTGGACTATAAATTGCAACCAACATCTTAGTTTTACCATGATGTGACATATATTTGAACGTTCGTCTTCAAACTGAGAGTTTCTAAACCTGGTCAGCTTATGCTATTTGAAGAAATGCTTATCTTTTAAGTTGTAATCTTTTTATAGTGTATCACATTACAGTGCTGGATCAAGGCTGGCATTTTCCATGTTCCAGCTAGGAATAAGAAAAGGAAACCACTCATTTCTTTGATCTTACTATGGGTAGTGGGATACAGTTTCATAATCCTCAATTCTTCTTCAAGTAATAATACTGAACAAGCTTTTGTCAGAAGATTGCCGCATCCAAGTTGTACGAAAGATATTTTATCCTAACACCTTGAAGACTCCTTTCACTTTCTGGCAATGTTGGATATAATATGAAAAGAAAACTATGTAAAGTGGCTAATATATTCAGTTGTTATGCTGCTTAGACCATCAAATTTGCATCCCCCCCTTAAAGATTTGCATTTTCAGGTATTTGATCATTGTTATTTGCACCTTCTATAAGAACTTGCTACAAGATATTATTATGACACTTGCTGGACAAACCCAAATTTGATTTGTTTTTTTATATTGAGCAGACAACATCGTTTCTACATATGCTATTTATCCTATCTTAGTAAATGAGGAAATGTGGAAAATTATCACTCATGTGCCTAATCCCTGAATATTTTAGTTGAGCATGACTCTCTTTCACTTCAGCACTCATTTCTACAAATTATAGTCGGGCATGACTCTATTTTACATCGACACTGCAGAGATAAGATGGAACATTGCAAGAACAAGAACTTCTTTAATTGTCTATGTGAACAATAGAACGATTATGTAGGTTGATTCTAGAGGGAAATTATAGATTAAGTACTGATGAGTAGAAAACAGATGCATGGAAGGCATGCCAACTATATGTATGCTAGAGAATTTGGAAGCAGCAATTATGCATAGATTTGATATGTTTCAAATTTCCAATGTTTACTGTGTGTGTATTTGCACAGTATTTCGTTATACATACCATTATATGGTGATGGTTATGCATACTTTCTGGAATACAGAACTATGTTATGCTATGCTGTTCTTACCTTTACTATTGATGCAGTGTTGATGAGCTGCAGAGGCTGTTAAAGGACAAGGAGTCATATAATGCTTTTTTCAATTCACTTGACCAAGTTAAAACACAGAACAATGTAAGTCTTGCTGCTGCCTATACCATTGTTATTGTATGTATTGCTGACTTCATTGCGGTATGGTTGAGTTGGTTGTTCAACATGATAGCTACATGTATTTTTCTGCTGTTGGTTCTAATATAAAAGTGGGGTTGCTAACTGCTAAGAATGGTTCCCCTGGTTTTTTTGGTTAGTGTTTCTGTTGTAGCATAAATAGACATATAATTCAGCAAGTCGGTTTTCACTTCCTTTGTACCAGATTCCTTTGCTTCCAGTTTTTACTGCAGCAATTAGTATGATCTTTGTTACTTAACATTATAAATCAATTAAATGGGATGAGCCTTATCAAATGTAACAAAAGGTTATTGCTGACACATGTTCTTAAGTAGTTCAGATGCCATTTTGGTGATCATCTTACAATTTTTGTAATATTTGTTGCTGTGGTTGATTTAAAATATATACAAGTTATCTGAAGGCTTGATCTTGCCAATAGATATACCACATTGATTCCTAAGAGTGCTCTTGTCGGTTTTCTCACTTGTGTCTGCTTATGTTCAGTTACGCGATGAGCTTAGAAAGGAGACCCTGCAGCTTGCGAGTGAGTTATTCAATTTCTGTAGATCAATTGTTGGTGTCTCTAAATGGGCTTTTGATTGTCTCTAAATGGGAACTTATGGTTTATGGTGAATTTATACAGGAGAAAATTTAGAAAAGGAGCAGCGGATTTCAGAGCTCAGGAATCAGGTTCAGTACTATTTACCCCTCAAGTTTGTAACCAGTAGTCTTGTTTTTCGTTACTTAGTCCACTCAATATATAAATAACTAATTCAGTTATGAGAGATAAAACACTAATTAGTTAAAACCATTATAGAAACAAAAAATAATCTTACTCTAGTGTTTTGTGCAAGTTTTCGATATTGTTGTCTGCAGTCGATAATTTCCTCCTGAAACTCTGGTTGTGTTTGTGATTTTGTGCAGTGTACTATAATCAGAACCACAGAACTAGCAGCCGCTGAGGACAGGTTGGCCGAGTTGGAAAGGCAAAAGGACGAGATTATGAAGTCCTATTCTCCTGCTGCTCTGCTCGACAAGCTGCAAAGTAAGTGTTCTGAACAGCTGCAGCTCCAATTCGTGTGATGTTGTGCTTGGTTTCCTTGCAGTCTAAACCAGTGCTTGAAGTTTAGCAATGTAAAACTGTTCGTCATGCAAGCCCGTTGCTGACATGCCTGCACACCTTATCGTCATGTCTCTGCCCAGGTACAATGGCGAAGCTGGACGAGGAGTCGGAGGAGCTGCACCAAAAGTTCCTGGAGAAGGACATTGACCTGCCGACCTTTGTGCAGAAGTACAAGAAGCTCCGTGCTGCACACCACAAGTGTGCGCTTCTCCACCTCTCCGGCAAGGCCTCGCTTCGCTGATACATCTATCGATTCATTCATCGTCTGTCGTGGCATCGCTGCTCTGTTGTATCCTGTTCCTTGCCCTGTTTTTGACTGCAGACATCAGACTGAGGTCGCATGTATAGTCCTATGGCTGATTTCACGGGCATAATCACAATCTGCTATGTGTGATTGGTTTATGCTGAATGCCATGGTTGTGGAGTTACGAGAACAAGCTGAGCTCTTCTTTTATACTTACGTTTATTATTCACGTAAAACGTCATTTTGTCCGGACATAATTTATCTAGCCATCGGTCGTATGTGAAATTATGAACAGAAACCAAATTGAATTGCACTGTTTATGGGCACATTGAAACTTCAGTGTTGTCTGAACTTTGTCCAAACCTAGAAGTACAAAATGGAAATTATTTTGTATTCGCAGCAGCTAGGAACATGACCTCAAGCAACTGGAAAATAAACTGGATTTGCCCTGTCCGCCTATGTAAGCTCCATTGTATATAGTTCACTTCATTTCAAATTTACTCCAATGATGATGTATCCAGTGAGAACTTGATTTGGGTGAAAGTCTGAAAACTTGCCTCGTGAGCCATTGAATCTACTCCCTCCATTCGGAATTACTTGTCTCGAAAATGGATGTATCTAGTACTAAAATACGTTTAGATAGAGGTAAGCAATGTTCAAAAGCGTTAAACGGGTTCTAGTCTGTTGTTACCCACCACCATCACTAGTCGAGCCACAGCAGTAGATGCAGGAGTTCCCAGGTAGAAGAAGGATAACAGAGAGATCCATTGCCTGATCCTTTCAGACGCATTACCCTAGATACACTATTACTACTCCCAGAGTGCTCCCCCATTCCCTAGTTGATCGAGTCGTCATCCCCTCGCAGGCGCTTGCTAGGCTTCTGGCTCCCCTCAGGGTCAGCCTTCTCCTTGCATTGGCTAGCGGCTGCAGCTGGGGCTGGGACGCTAGCATCGTCCATGATCGACCTCACCGCGAAGCTCCCATTCACGTACTTGTCGAAAACCTGGAAGGTGTGCGTCGAGCCAAGAAGATCCTCGATTTCGTCTGGCAGGGCGTACCACTCGTCGTCTTCCTCAATGTTATCGACAAGCTCCTCTGCAGAGACACCGACCAGCTCCTCCGCCACCTCGCAGAAGATCATCAGGTCCATTGTGCCTGTGGCGTCTTCCACCTTCGCCTTCAGCTTGTACCTAGCGCGCCCAGAAGAGCCAGAACAACGGTGTGATAATCAGCGACTTATGAATGAGCAACAAGTAGTATAAATTGGGAACCACATAGTGTTGCAGGTCCCTACCACTGAACTGGCCTCTTGATCGGGCCACATCGGGCGCACTTGTATTTCCTTGGGGCCCCGTACATGGACTTCTGGCAGGTGTCGCATCCAAGATAGCACCAACCGTTGCTGCAATCTATGTCTATCAGGGAGACTCTGCACAAAAACGTGGTATCCTGCAAGTAAACACAGAGATATGTGAGAACAACGGATTGGCTTTGCACGCGCAAACCAGAAGAGCAACAAACTTAATTCACCTCGTCATACTCTTCCGGATCAAGTTTTTTTAGCTGTTCGATTGTTCGCCAACTCTCGGCTAACTTCTGAGCTGGGGTTTTTTTGGGAACAGGGTTTGCTTGCTGAATGCGCAAACTGCATGCACATGAACCAGTTAGCCATGTACTAGTACAGCTTAGATCAATCATCAAAGAAGGCATAAACTTATGAAGTCCACTCACTTCGCACGGAATTCTTGCACCTCTGGTATTTCCAAATCCAAATAGTACTCTGAAGACGTTGTAGAGCAAACTATATATAACACAAAAAGATCACAAATGACACCAAAAGGTTTCAGTATACACTATGGTTGCATCAAATGATAGACAGACTGAAGTTTTACAAGAAAAGCAAGGAATATAAAACAACAGTATCACATGGGAGAAGCCGACAAATGATAGTGGATCAAGGATTAACCTGATGATGAGGAATCAACAGACATCCCTGCAAAGACAGCAACAACCGAGGCGTCTTTGCCTTTCTCGGCCATATCCTCAGCAAAACCAGAAGCAATATCACCATACAGTGTGACACCCAGTACCTTTCCTCTGTAAATGATAACTCCAGCAGTGAGGAGCTATCAGGGGACTCAATCACCCAAAAGAAATAAGTGTATTCCTCTACCTCAAGTCCCGAATGCTTGCATTGCAAATTTCTATAACACGGGATCTTTTTGTGACCTCCTGTAGCTCCCCGACACCTACTACGTGTCCCAGAACATCTGCGTAATGTATATCCACACATGTAAGGAAATATAATAAGATATACAAGCGGTAGGTCTAACTCTGATCAAACTTTCTGTGCCAAAAGAATCTACCTGTCAATAAGCTGTTGTCACCACACCTAGAACGGAGATCCTTAAAATTAACAAACTCAAAGCTGAAGGGGAGCCTTGGCGCAGTGGTAAAGCTGCTGCCTTGTGACCATGAGGTCATGGGTTCAAGTCCTGGAAACAGCCTCTTACAGAAATGTAGGGAAAGGCTGCGTACTATAGACCCAAAGTGGTCGGACCCTTCCCTGGACCCTGCGCAAGCGGGAGCTACATGCACCAGGTTGCCCTTTTTAAAGCTGTAGAGGGGAATCGAATCAATATCTCCTTCTATCTCAGTGACCACCGTCTGCCTTCTAATGTACATAGTCCACTCATTGCTACATGACATATAGTAGTCCCTCTGCACATCAACATGAAAATCTGACAAGGCATAGACCTGCCCTTCAACTAGCTTATGTTCAAACCGCTCTATATCACCGGGTTCTACACGCGCCTGCATAGTCTTACCCTACGAGTGGAACACAACTAGAAGAATCAGTGCATTGAGAAAAAAGGATGGTAATTAAACATTAGTAGCCAGCAAGCAATGTGATTCATCTGTTTGGTGTTGACTTAAGGTAGGGAATGCAGCACCTGATCGTCGATCAGAAGGCAGTCAAGGCCGAACAAAGTGTCATTTTTTGGATTGAAGGACTCCCACAGCCACGAGATGCGCACCTGCACTTTGCACTTGTCCATTCCATACTTTAACTGAGACAGTGGGGTGAACTCATCCTCAGCTGAACCCATTTCAGCCTGGGTGGCTTGAAGCTGCAAGTTAGCATAGAGAACAAATAAGGAAATAGTGATCAATCTTGTACTGTTGTATAGTATAATCCCACGAACAGAGAAGCTTAGGAGTCCATCCAGTAATAAATTTTACCAGCAGTCTGAAAGCCTGAAATTAACCTCCCCAGCATAACATTTTTGCTTACTAAACAGGAGTATTAATTAACTGGTTTAAATTCTGAGTTGTGTGTGTTTTGGGATTAAATTGCTTCTATTTTTCGTGTACATATTAACAGCGACTCCAAATCAAGTGCTGAGTTCGGAGAAGAGATTCGGAATACTAGATGTGAGTTCCAATAATGCTGCTACTTTGTGGTATACATGGGAAATTAGAATAACACGACTTTCCATCCACAGGTGTGACGTCAGCAACCAGAATATGATGCCCCCCAAAAAAGATTTTAATTTAACAAATACAGTAAAACCCTAGCGGAACCAGGGGGGAAATCACCACAAGAGAAGGACTACAATGAGGCCTTCTGTCCGTCCACAGGAGACTTAAACAAAAACAAATCCGAATAAATGTCGAGATTATTTATGAACTGGGGCCAAGTCAGATCACAAACTCAGCAGCGCAGTAGAACCTCGCAGCTATTCAAGGATGAGGAGAGCGCCGCTACTAGATGGGTCAGGATCGTTGGGGAAGAACCGTTCGTGTGGACATCCCGGGGAAAATCGACCGCGACAACACAAGAATCGAGACCGAAACTGTAGTGCGAGCGGTGAAGAAAAAAGAGGCTGCTCTGCTCTTTCCCCCCCTTGGAGTTGGAGGATGGATGAGGAAGACCTAGCTTTACCTCCGGAACCGAAGTCGTAGATGTAACTGGTTTTCTCCTCCCCGTCGCCGAGAAGAAGGAAGCTTTTGCTGGAGAAGGAGAAAGGAGGAGGAAGAGGGTCTCGGGGTTGGGCGGAGTGGCGGAGCCTGGGCCGGTGTCCTGTCAAGCCCGAGAGGAAACTATAAAAAAATGACCCCCAGTCTTAAAAGCCTACGAGTTCCTGTCAGGCCCATTGATGGGATATGACATGCTCAGTCCCCGTCTATTTTTTTTCTCGAAAAAAAGGTCCCCGTCTATTTTCTTCTCACAATACGATATATCCCATATTTCCACCGGACAAGTAGCCTATACAATTATTACTAGGGCTCCTTTGGTTCGAAGAAAACGTGAAGAAAAAGGTAGGAATAAGCAATTTTTCCATGGTTGTACTTACTATTCATGTACTCGGTTCAAAGGAATGGGGCAAAGAAAACAAAACTTCTGATCTCAATTTCAAAGGAAAAACACAGAAATTCTAATATCCACTTGGACTGCTCTTTCAGATTCATATGCACGAAGAACGAGATCGTTTGGTTCCAGCGGCAACGTATTCGATTTCTCATATCAGGAAGCATTGCTTTCGTTTATTTTTTTGTAAAAAAATACGCCATTTGTTTGGTACGTGCCACTGCGTTCCGGTTTCTAGTCCCATTAGATTCGAGCGGTTTCAATTTTGTGAAACGCTGTGAACGCACGGCTATGGAAAATATTGTGGGCGAAACAAGGAAAAAATTATATGAGATCAGGTCTCACGGTTAGTAGGTAAGACCCGTCTTGATGGATGACACGTGACATTCATAAATCACAAAGCATCTAATCTCTCTCCTTTTGATTTTAAGTGGAGCGTGGGGGATGCTTTGTGATTTATGAATGCCATGTGTCATTCATCAGGATGAGTCTCGTATGAGACCTGATCTCATAGAATTCTTTTCCGCGAAACAAATGCTGACTTCCAATTTTTGAAATAGCTGGAATCGAAAACTCCGGATTTTTCTCTAAAACAAACGAGTCGTAAGATCCTTGGTGGCATCATAACATTCTAATTATACATTTTCGTGAGCTTTTGACTCCCACTTGACTGTATAAATTGGGATTTCTGTAGAAAAAAACAATTTTTTGTGAACCAAATATAAAGTTGATATAACTTCTATATTTACCGATCCTTATTTTGTGCATGCATTACTATATTTTTGTGTTTTTTAATCCGTAAACCGGAGGGTCTTACAACTGAATCTCGACAACCATGTAAATCATTTCCATAATTGGTTATCATTGACTTGTCTCGGACAGCTTTAACTGGTTATTCAAGTGCTGACCCCCTCCGTTTCAAAATAGATGACCCACATCGGTCATCTATTTTGAAACGGAGAAAGTACCTTTTAATATTGTCGTGAGCCACGAGATAGCGTCCCCACCTCACAGGGCCTTCCACAAGAGGCTATCCGGGCCTCACCTCGTCCTCGCAAAACCACACCACATACCACCATGTTTATGTTTAGTACTCCTTCCGTCCCAAAATTCTTGTATTAGATTTGTCTAGATACAGATGTATCTAATACTAAAATAATTTGATATATCCGTATTTAAATAAATTTAAGACAAGAATTTTGAGATGGAGGGAATAGGTTGCATTAGGTTCAGCCAGCTTCGCGTGTGTAAAAAAAGTTGTTTGGGTTCCTTGTCTGCATCTATTTTTTTTGGCTCACACGATGTTAAAACACCGCTCAATTAGATCTGCTAAAAACGTCGAATCGACTATTTCTGCAAGCCGGACTCAAGCAATGCCGGAGACCACACGCGAGTGGCTCTCACGATGCAACATGGTGCAGGACTGGGACATGGGATCAGTGGGGTTTGCACATGTTCCTGTTTTGCTTAACTCCATAATCTCTTTCACATAATTCTTTCTATTCCACACAACAGCGCTTCGGCTTAGGATAAGCTCTACATGAAAAAGATGCAAATCATGTTATGATTCCATTCACATGATTAGTTCATAGTTTCATTAACTGTATATGTTCAATTTCATGTTCATGTTTGGAGTTATTTTGGGCAAATTTGTCAAATCGTCACACTCAACGGATTGTTTGAATTTTCTTTGACCAATAACTTCATCTTTCCGTTTCACACGACATTCGTGTTGTATATTTTCTGTTTCGATGGTCGTAGACGTGTAGATCTTTATCTCCCTAGTGCTCTAATTGAATGTACAAATGCATATGTATGATTTGTTTTACTCACACTTCTTAACCTCCTTCACCTAGTCCCCTCTAATCTACGGTGGTCGATTCGAGATAAATTTTACACCAAAAAGATGCACAATATTGTTTATGATTTTTTTTAAAAGGAGGTCATCCCCCGGCCTCTGCATTGATAGATGCATGCGGCCACTTCATTAAAAAACCGACAGTAACAAAGCCTAAAGTATAAAGTACTGCTCACAAAAGGAGCAAAGGAAAAAAAAGAGTACAAGTCTCAAAGCCGCATCCGGCTAAACGAGGATCCACTAAGGACCTATCCTATGCAGTGATCGTCATCCAAATCAGTTGAAGAAAACTCGTGCTGCCATCTCCCATCGGTTGCACCCAGTAGCCAGCTGCTCCCTGGAGGCCGTAGGAGTGAGTAATGACCAAGTACGGATCCATGTCGTAGCCCGGAATATGACCTGCAAGAAATTAGTCACAGGTTTTCTGTTA
The DNA here is from genome assembly GCF_002162155.2 of Triticum dicoccoides. Lineage (NCBI taxonomy): Eukaryota > Viridiplantae > Streptophyta > Magnoliopsida > Poales > Poaceae > Triticum > Triticum dicoccoides. Next base: position 2,693,544 of record NC_041386.1, on the reverse strand, counting down.
AAAATCATATCATTCCTACAGTTCCATATAGCCCAAATAAGTGCGCATATTCCAATCCAAATATTACACGCGATATGAACATTCACTCCAGCAAGCCACGTCCCAAATAACGCTTCTATGTTATTAGGAGGTGAAATATTAACGGCTACATGCACCGATCGCCAAAGTAACTTCGCAAGAAGGCAATCAAGAAATAGGTATTGTATTGTTTCATCCTGATCACAAAAACAACACCTCGAGCTGCCTACCCATCTCCGCCTCAGTAAGCTATCTTTGGTTAGGATTACTTGTTTGTGGACAAACCACATAAATATCTCAATTCGCAAGGGCACTTTAACTCGCCAAATATGAAGCGATCGCGGGATTGGGCCAGAGTTGATGAGATCTAAGTACATGGACTTGACCGCGAACAAGCCATTTTTCGTGAGCTTCCATCTAAAAGAATCTTCCTCATCGGAAAAATGCACCTCCATTAGCCTCCTCACTAAGTGCAGCCAAGAAGTCCAGCGTTCCCCAACTAGAGATCACCTGAACTGGATATTCAAGGGTACCGTCTGCATCACCGTTGCCACGTACTCTTTCTTACGTTGAGCAATATGATACAACGAAGGATACTGGAGAGCTAGCGGCGTATCACCTAACCACGTATCCTCCTAAAATCTTATTGTTGAGCCGTCCCCAACACTAAACTTCACCTTATGGAAGAAAGTGTCTTTCACTCTCATGAGTCCCTTCCGAAATGGTGAATCATTAGGTCTTACGTAACCTGGGCTAGAGTTTTGGAGTGTAAATACTTGTTGCGAAGAATCTAGGCACACATCCTTCGGAATGCAGCGATAATTGATATAGCTATTTACTCAACAAGTATTTATTTTTCACCTCAAGGTTTTCAATCCCAACACCCCCTGGTCCTTTGGTCGACAAATAATATCCCATCTTGCCAGACGATATTTGTCTTAACCTCGTTTGATTGCCAGAAGAATCGAGATCGATAAAACTCTAATCTCTTGCGTGCCCCTTTGGGTACTTCGAAAAAAGACAGGAGGAACATCGGCATGCTCGTTAGTACCGAATTAATTAATACTAGATGTCCTCCATATGATATAATCTTACCCTTCCAGTATCTAAGTTTCTTCTTGAACCGATCCTCGATACATTTCTATTCTTTATTAGTCAATTTCCTATGATGGATTGGAATGCCAAGATAACTAAAGGGCAGCGATCCTAGTTCACAACCAAACAGGTGCTTGTACTCTTCTTGGTCATCTTTGGCCCTTCCAAAACAGAAGAGTTCGCTTTTGTGGAAATTGATTGTAACACCATCGATGCGGCTATATCTCCCACGTGTCGAAGCACGACTTAGAGGCATAACCGCATTGAAAGCAATGTCGCAAGTGAGGTAATCTTCACACAACCCATGTAATACATAAGGGAAAGAGATACATAGTTGGCTTACAATCGCCACTTCACACAATTATATGAATAAAGCATTACATCATCCAGATACACTCAAGGTCCGACTACGGAACCAAAATAAAAAAAGAACCCCAAATGCGACACGGTCCCCGATCGACCCCAACTGGGCTCCACTACTGATCAACTAGAACGAAACAAAACAAAGGACAAGATCTTCATCGAGCTCCTCCTGAGCTTGGTTGCGTCATCTGCACGGACTCATCGCCACCTGCAAGCTGGTTTTGGAAGTATCTGTGAGTCATGGGGACTCAGCAATCTCGCACCCTCGCGATCAAGACTATTTAAGCTTATGGGAAAGGTAAATGTATGAGGTGGAGCTGCAGCAAGCGACTAGCGTATATGGTGGCTAAACATACGCAAATGAGAGCGAGAAGAGAAGGCAAAACACGATCGAGAAACTATGATCAAGAAGTGATCCTAGAACAACCTACGTCAATCATAACTCCAACACCGTTTCACTTCCCGGACTCCGCCGAAAAGAGACCATCATGGTTACACACGCGGTTGATTCATTTTAATGAAGTTAAGGTTCACGTTATCTACAACCGGACATTAACAAATTCCCATCTGCCCATAACCGCGGGCACGGCTTTCGAAAGTTAAAATCCCTGCAGGGGAGTCCCAACTTAGCCCATGACAAGCTCTCACGGTCAACGAAGGAATAGACCTTCTAGCGGTAAGATCCAATCAGACTCGGAATCCCGATTACAAGACATTTCGACAGGGTAAAACTAAACCAGCAACACCGCCCGAATGTGCCGACAAATCCCGATAGGAGCTGCACATATCTCTTTCTCAGGGCACACTCAGATTGTCTTAGGTACGGGTAGGCCAGACCAGAGTTGCCCCTGGTGGCCACCGGCAGCTGACAGGTGGACCAACACTCAGAGGAGCACTGGCCCGGGGGGTTAAAAATAATGATGACCCTCAGGAGCGCGACTCCCAAGGGAAAAGAAAAGGCTAGGTGGCAAATGGTAAAACCAATGTCGGGCATTGCTGGAAGAGTTTTACTCAAGGCGAACTGTCAAGGGGTTCCCATTATTACCCAATCGCGTAAGGAACGCAAAAATCTGGGAACATAACACCGATATAACGGAAACTAGGGCGGCAAGAGTGGAACAAAACACCAGGCATAAGGCCGAGCCTTCCACCCTTTACCAAGTATATAGATGCATTAATTAAATAAGAGATATTGTGATATCCCAACAAGTAAACATGTTCCAACAAGGAACAACATCTCCATGTTCCAACAAGGATCAAACTCCAATCTTCACCTGCAACTAACAACGCTATAAGAGGGGCTGAGCAAAGCGGTAACATAGCCAATCAACGGTTTGCTAGGACAAGGTGGGTTAGAGGCTTGGTTCAACAATATGGGAGGCGCGATAAGCAAGTGGTAGGTATCGCGGCATAGGCATAGCAAAAGAGCGAGCAACTAGCAAGCAAAGATAGAAGTGATTTCGAGGGTATGATCATCTTGCCTGAAATCCCGCAAGGAAGAAGAACAAGTCCATGAAGAAGATAAACGGGCGTAGACGAACGGATCCTCACAACGCGACGTTACCGGAACCAACTCGAAGAAGCAAACACCGGAAAGAAGCACACAACATAGTAAACAACCAACACATGGACATGATATGATATGCGGGATGCGGTATGCGATGCATATGCATGATTTGACAAGGAATGCATGAACCTGGCCTCAACTTGGAAATCCAAGTGTGCCACTGGAAAGGTGAGATGAAATCGCTTGAAAATGATATAAAGAACACCGGAATCGGAGACACGGTTTGGAAATGGCAAGCAATTCAAATATGGCATCGGTCTGCGATATACAGCAAGTAGCCATCTTAATGCAACAAGACAAACATGCTACAGCACCCAAACATGACAACAAATACATGGCAGGGATCCATTCATGATGCTTAACAAAAGATGAACACTGAGCTACGGCCAATTCATCCAATAACAGGTTCAAACAAGCATGGCAAAAATGCAATTGGTAAACAGATTTCAGACTTGGTGAAATTAACACTTGCCTGGAATTTCAGATCAGATAGCACTCTTTGGAGCATGAAAACTATATGCTACAGGGCCTGAACATGGCAAAGTAAAGCATGACATGGAGCTACTCAAAGAGCTTAACAAAAGTCCCTTAGTGACCTTGAGCCAAAAGGGATCCGAAAATACAATTGCAAGCATGGGAACATGGCAAAAACATAATCAGATCACAGACTTCGTGAAAACTGGAGCATGCTGAAACAGATATCAAGTAGGCACATTTACGAGCTCGATGCACTCACTACAGAGCAAGTCATGACAATCTAAGCATGCACCCATCAAGAATACACATTATACAAGCTAGACATGGCAAGAACAATAATATAGCATGCACGGATCAACTACAACATCCTCGGTAAAATCGCTAACAAGTAGACAATCTGCCCAGATTCACGAAATAGCAAAAGTAGAGCCCGATTGACTCAAGCTAGGATGCTCCATAATTGCAAACAAAGACATGGATGGATAGAGCACTACAAGATTAACAAAACATCCTTACTGATCACCCTCAAAAGAGGCACGGATCAGTAGGAAACAACATGAACATATGGCCATATGAGATAAACAGGTCAAGGACTTAGTGGAAATGCTAAGTCCCTGAAATCAGCATTAACAAATGCCTCACTTTGCAAGCTTGTGCTAGTCACCACACACATCACAAAAATGCATGGGTTGCACCTCTGGATAGATGGCAAAACATATAACAAAACACATGTAGAGCACCTGGGCATATCATGCACACAATAATCATGGCAAAAATGACAAATATCTAATTAGAGCAGCAGATCTGACAATTATCTCAAATAGCATTCTTCCAACAGCATTTCGGGCATCAATATGAACTCAAATGAAAATGATGCAATGATTTGAAATGATGTACTCTCTGAGACGAACATTTTGATATGCTATATGCACGAATCAGAGCAACGGAGAGGAAGTTACGATGCGATGAACATATGCATATGAAACTGGAAATTTCGGGGACTTGGTGAAATTAGACCTCGCCCAGATCTAGGGTTTGTGCACGTCCTTCGAGAATCACCGGAAAAGTCACCAGAGGAGCCGCCGGAGATGAGGGAGATGGCAGGGAGGCGCGGGGCGGCGCCAGGGAAGTCGGGGGCGCTCGCCGGAGCTCCCGGGCGCGGTGTGGGCAGCCGGCCGCGGCGGCGAGGCAAGGCGCGCGGCGGCGCGCGTAGGCGGCGATGGCCAGGGGCGAGCGGGACGGCGCGGTGGAGTCGGCCGGCGAGGCAGCGGCGAGGAAGGCGAGGCCGGCGCGGTGGCGGGCGGAGAGCAGGTGGCGGCGGCGCGTGCAAGTGCCTGCGGACGGCGGCGGCGGCGACCGGGTCCGCGCGGGCCGGATCTGGGCCCCGCGGGCCGCGCGGCGGGGAGGAGGCAGGAGGCCAGGTGGCGGCGCACGAGTGGAGGAGAGGGGCGGCGGAGCTGACGTGGCGGCCGCCGATTGGCCTGGGTGAGGTGGAGGGCGTGGCTGGACATGTCCGGCGGCGCGGGACGAAATGTCCGGCGGCGCGCGGAGGAGTTTTAGGGTTTCATCTGCACGAATTTCGGAGGGGATCACATATATATAGATAGAGGGAGCTAGGAGAGTCCAAACGAGGTGCGGTTTTCGGCCACGCGATCGTGATCGAACGCTCTAGATGATGGATGAGGTTTTGGTGGGTTTTGGGCCACTTTGGAAGGGTGTTGGGCTGCAACACACACGAGGTCTTCTCGGTCCCTCGGTTAACCGTTGGAGTATCAAACGAAGTCCAAATGGCACAAAACTTGACAGGCGGTCTACCGGTAGTAAATCAAGGCCACTTGGCAAGTCTTGGTCCAATCCGGAAACGTTTAATCCCCATACACGAGAAGCAGGTAGAAATGACCACCGGAGGAGATAGGAGTGCCGAAATGCAAAACAGACAACGGGAAAAATGCTCGGATGCATGAGACGAACATGTATGCAAATGAAATGCACATGATGACATGATATGCAATGCATGACACGCAAGCAATGACAAGGCAACAACAGCGAATAACTGGACGACACCTGGCACATCGGTCTCGGGGCGTTACATTGATCTTCAACCCTGACAATTGCTCAAAAAGGCATAGGATGAGTTTCATGTTTCGAGCTTGTGCAAGGTCATGTTCCATAAATAATATTGTGTCATCCGCATATTGTAAGATGGAGACCCCCATCCACCAGATGAGAGACTAGTCCACCAATCAGCCCATTTTCCTTGGCCCGGCCTATGAGTACTGTCAACATGTCAGCCACAATATTAAACAGTATCGGGGACATTGGGTCACCCTGCCTCAGGCCTTTATGCGTTTAAAAATAATGTCTAATATCATCATTGACCTTTATTCCAACACTGCCTTTCTAGACAAAGGAATCCACCTGATTCCTCCAGGACTCATTGAAACCTTTTATGCGCATAGCTTGCCGTAGAAAAGGCCACTTGACTTTATCATAAGCCTTTTCAAAATCCAGTTTGAATATCACTCCATCGAGTTTCTTCAAGTGGATTTCATGTAGGGTTTCGTGTAAGACAACTACCCCTTCTAGTATGTGTCTTCTAGGCATAAAGGCAGTTTGACTTGGTTGCACCACCGAGTGTGCCACCTTTGTTAGCCTGTTGGTGGCCACTTTCGTAAAGATTTTGAAACTAACATTCAATAAGCATATGGGCCTGAACTGCTCGATGCGGATGGCCTCCTCCTTTTTAAGTAGAAGAGTGATCGTGCCAAAATTCAAATGAAACAGTTGAAGGTTCCCGTTAAAAAGATCATGAAACATAGGCATAAGATCATCTTTCACGATATGCCAACATTTCTTATAAAATTCTGCCGGGAACCCATCTGGTCCCGGTGCCTTGTTTGGTTTCATTTGATCTATCACCTCAAGCACCTCCTTCTCAGTAAAAGGAGCAGAAAGGATCTCATTCTCCTCTGACTGGAACTGAGGGATATCTGCCAGTACACTCTCATCTAGAGTCACGGCATTATCTTTCGGAGGTCCAAACAACTGCTTGTAATAGTTGGAGATATAAAGCTTCAAATTCTCATGTCCAACAACTGTTTCCTCATCCTGTTCTAGCTGAATGATTTTTTTCTCCTATGCTTGCCATTCGCAATCATATGGAAAAATTGTGTATTGTCATCCCCTTTTACCACCTTAAGAACTTTGGCATGCAATGCCCACTTCATTTCTTCTTCTCTAAGTAACGAACGTAATTTGGCCTCGGCCTCCGACTTGCAGTCTTGGTCAGTCTGGTCCAACAAATTCATTTCCGCCCGTATATCTAGCGTCTGAATTAACTGGAGAAGCCTCTCCTTCTCTTTTTTGTAGATCCCACTCTCATTTCTGGCCCAACCCCTCAAGAATTGTCTCAGGTGTCTGATTTTATTTTGCCAGCGTTCCATGCTAGATGTGACATTCACTGGTTTAGCCCACACTATTGCCACCATCTCAATGAAATTTTCTTTTTCGAACCAGCTTAGTTCGAACGAGAAAATAGTTTTATTGCCAATATGCGTGGCGTCCCCTGAATCAACTAACAGGGGTGTGTGGTCCGAGATGGCCCTTTGCATCGCGTGCACCGATACTAAGGGGTACTTCTGTTCCCATTCCACACTCGCCAGTACCCTATCAAGCTTCTCGTACGTAGGAGTAGGAAGTGAATTTGCCCAGGTAAATTGTCTTCCTGAAAGTTCTATCTCCCTAAGATTAAGACTCTCAATGATCATATTGAACATAAAAGACCACCGTCCATCAAAATGATCATTGTTCTTTTCTTCCTTCCTCCTAATGATATTAAAATCGTCTCCTACCAAAATTGGCAGTCTTTCATCTCCACAAATCCGTACCTGATCTGCTAAGAACTCCGGCTTAAACTCTGGTTGGGCAGTGCCATAAACTGCCACTGAGGCCCAATGGAACCCATCCAATTTGGACCTAACCCTGAACTTCACCGTATATTCTCCTCTTACTACATTTATAACCTCAAGAGTATCACACTTCACTCCCAAGAGAATCCCACCGGATCGCCCTCTTGGCGGAATGCAGTGCCAATCAAAGGCTACTCCCGCTGTAAGTGAGCCTAGAAATTGTGGCGTGAAGTTATCTCTACCCGTCTCAAGAAGAGCGATAAACTCTAATTTATCCTCTATAGTTGTTTCAGCAAGGAACCGTTGCTTAGCCAAGTCTGCCAGACCTCTGCTATTCCAAAAGATCCCTTTCATATTTCATCATGGATTTTTTTTCTTGAGTTTCACTCTCGCACTCCTACGGACCGCCGACGCTGGATAGATCTTCCTCTTCCAGGGTCGTTTAGGTTTGGTCAACACCGGCATGTCCGCTTCAGGAGCGATGTTTTCCGGTGATCTCTCCAAACTAGATAACTCCTCACATGACAACGTAGTCTCTACCCCTCCTGCCTCCTCATCGACCTCCGATGCACGCATCATCTCGTCGCAAAAATTCTCAAGTGAGGGGACACTCAAATTATGAATATCGGCAGTTCCACTTCCAGTGACCAGTCTGCTTGCAGTAGAAGCACTCAGTTTCAGGCTTAGGTCCAGGTTTGGGTTTCTTCTCTTAAGTAGCAACTTGCTTGCTGTTCTTTTTGAAGTTCCCCTTCTTCTTCCCTTTGCCCCTTTTCTTGAAACTAGTGGTCTTATTGACCATCATCACTTGATGCTCCTTCTTGATTTCTACCTCCGCAGCTTTCAGCATTGCGAAGAGCTTGGGAATAGTCTTATTCATCCCTTGCATATTATAGTTCATCACGAAGCTCTTGTAGCTTGGTGGCAGTGATTGGAGAATTCTGTCAATGACGCAATCATCTGGAAGATTAACTCCCAATTGAATCAAGTGATTATTATACCCAGACATTTTGAGTATATGCTCACTGACAGAACTGTTCTCCTCCATCTTGCAGCTATAGAACTTATTGGAGACTTCATATCTCTCAATCCGGGCATTTGCTTGAAATATTAACTTCAACTCCTGGAACATCTCATATGCTCCATGATGTTCAAAACGTCGTTGAAGTCCCGATTCTAAGCCGTAAAGCATAGCACACTGAACTATCGAGTAGTCATCAGCTTTGCTCTGCCAGACGTTCATAACATCTGGTGTTGCTCCAGCAGCAGGCCTGGCACCCAGCGGTGCTTCCAGGACGTAATTCTTCTGTGCAGCAATGAGGATAATCCTCAAGTTACGGACCCAGTCTGTGTAATTGCTACCATCATCTTTCAACTTTGCTTTCTCAGGGAACGCATTAAAATTCAGCGGAACAACAGCATGGGCCATCTATCTACAATCAAACATAAACAAGTAAGATACTATCAGGTACTAAGTTCATGATAAATTTAGGTTCAATTAATCATATTACTAAAGAACTCCCACTTAGATAGACATCCCTCTAATCCTCTAAGTGATTACATGATCCAAATCAACTAAACCATGTCCGATCATCACGTGAGATGGAGTAGTTTCATTGGTGAACATCGCTATGTTGATCATATCTACTATATGATTCACGCTCGACCTTTCGGTCTCCGTGTTCCAAGGCCATATCTATATATGCTTGGCTCATCAAGTATAACCTAAGTATTCTGCGTGTGCAACTGTTTTGCACCCGTTGTATTTGAACGTAGAGCCTATCACACCCGATCATGACATGGTGTCTTAGCACGAAGAACTTTCACAATGATGCATACTCAGGGAGAACACTTCTTGATAATTAGTGAGAGATCATCTTAAAATGCTACCGTCAATCAAAGCAAGATAAGATGCATAAAAGATAAACATCACATGCAATCAATATAAGTGATATGATATGGCCATCATCATCTTGTGCTTGTGATCTCCATCTTCGAAGCACCGTCGTGATCACCATCGTCACCGGCGCGACACCTTGATCACCATCGTAGCATTGTTGGCGTCTCGCCAATCTTATGCTTCCACGACTATCGCTACCGCTTAGTGATAAAGTAAAGCATTACAGTGCAATTGCATTGCATACAATAAAGCAACAACCATATGGCTCCTGCCAGTTGCCGATAACTTGGTTACAAAACATGATCATCTCATACAATAAAATTTAGCATCATGTCTTGACCATATCACATCACAACATGCCCTGCAAAAACAAGTTAGACGTCCTCTACTTTGTTGTCGCAAGTTTTACGTGGCTGCTACGGGCTTAAGCAAGAACCAATCTTACCTACGCATCAAAACCACAACGATAGTTTGTCAAGTTGGTGTTGTTTTAACCTTCGCAAGGACCGGGCGTAGCCACACTCGGTTCAACTAAAGTTGGAGAAACTGTCACCCGCTATCCACCTTTGTGCAAAGCACGTCGGGAGAACCGGTCTCGCGTAAGCGTACGCGTAATGTCGGTCCGGGCCGCTTCGTCCAACAATACCGCCGAACCAAAGTATGACATGCTGGTAAGCAGTATGACTTATATCGCCCACAACTCACTTGTGTTCTACTCGTGCATATGACATCAACACATAAAACCTAGGCTCGGATGCCACTTTTGGGGAACGTAGTAATTTCAAAATCACCCGGAATCACCCGGAACACTTCCGGTGTCCGAATATAGCCGTCTAATATATCAATCTTTATGTCTCGACCATTTCGGGACTCCTCGTTATGTCCGTGATCACATCCGGGACTCCGAACTAACTTCGGTACATCAAAACTCATAAACTCATAATACAACTATCATCGAAACCTTAAGCGTGCGGACCCTACGGGTTTGAGAACAATGTAGACATGACCGAGACACGTCTCCGATCAATAACCAATAGCGGAACCTGGATGCTCATATTGGCTCCTATATATTCTACGAAGATCTTTATCGGTCAGACCGCATAACAACATACGTTGTTCCCTTTGTCATCGGTATTTTACTTGCCCGAGATTCGATTGTCGGTATCTCAATACCTAGTTCAATCTCATTACTGGCAAGTCTCTTTACTCGTATCATAATACATCATCTCGCAACTAACTCATTAGTTGAAATGCTTGCAAGGCTTATGTGATGTGCATTACCGAGAGGGCCTAGAGATACCTCTCCGACAATCGGAGTGACAAATCCTAATCTCGAAATACGCCAACCCAACATGTACCTTTGGAGACACCTGTAGAGCTCCTTTATAATCACCCAGTTATGTTGTGATGTTTGGTAGCACACAAAGTGTTCCTCCGGCAAACGGGAGTTGCATAATCTCATAGTCATAGGAACATGTATAAGTCATGAAGAAAGCAATAGCAACATACTAAACGATCGGGTGCTAAGCTAATGGAATGGGTCATGTCAATCACATCATTCTCCTAATAATGTGATCTCGTTAATCAAATGACAACACATGTCTATGGTTAGGAAACATAACCATCTTTGATTAATGAGCTAGTCAAGTAGAGGCATACTAGTGACGTTTGGTTTGTCTATGTATTCACACAAGTATTATGTTTTCGGATAATACAATTCTAGCATGAATAATAAACATTTATCATGATATAAGGAAATAAAATAATAACATTATTATTGCCTCTAGGGCATATTTCCTTCAGTCTCCCACTTGCACTAGAGTCAATAATCTAGATTACATAGTAATGATTCTAACACCCATGGAGCTTTGGTGCTGATCATGTTTTGCTCGTGGAAGAGGCTTAGTCAACAGGTCTGCTACATTCAGATCCGTATGTATCTTGCAAATCTCTATGTCTCCCACCTGGACTAGATCCCGGATGGAATTGAAGCGTCTCTTGATGTGCTTGGTTCTCTTGTGAAATCTGGATTCCTTTGCCAAGGCAATTGCACCAGTATTGTCACAAAAGATTTTCATTGGACCCGATGCACTAGGTATGACTCCTAGATCGGATATGAACTCCTTCATCCAGACTTCTTCGTTTGCTGCTTCCGAAGCAGCTATGTACTCCGCTTCACATGTAGATCCTGCCACAACGCTTTGTTTAGAACTGCACCAACTGACAGCTCCACCGTTTAATGTAAACACGTATCCGGTTTGTGATTTAGAATCGTCCGGATCAGTGTCAAAGCTTGCATCAATGTAACCATTTACGATGAGCTCTTTGTCACCTCCATATATGAGAAACATATCCTTAGTCCTTTTCAGGTATTTCAGGATGTTCTTGACCGCTGTCCAGTGATCCACTCCTGGATTACTTTGGTACCTGCCTGCTAGACTTATAGCAAGACACACATCAGGTCTGGTACACAGCATTGCATACATGATAGAGCCTATGGCTGAAGCATAGGGAACATCTTTCATTTTCTCTCTATCTTCTGCATTGGTCGGGCATTAAGTCTTACTCAATTTCACACCTTGTAACACAGGCAAGAATCCTTTCTTTGCTTGATTCATTTTGAACTTTTTCAAAACTTTGTCAAGGTATGTGCTTTGTGAAAGTCCAATTAAGCGTCTTGATCTGTCTCTATAGATCTTAATGCCCAATATGTAAGCAGCTTCACCGAGGTCTTTCATTGAAAAACTCTTATTCAAGTATCCCTTTATGCTATCCAGAAATTCTATATCATTTCCGATTAGTAATATGTCATCTACATATAATATCAGAAATGCTACAGAGCTCCCACTCACTTTCTTGTAAATACAGGCTTCTCCAAAAGTCTGTACAAAACCAAATGATTTGATCACACTATCAAAGTGTTTATTCCAACTCCGAGAGGCTTGCACCAGTCCATAAATGGATCGCTGGAGCTTGCACACTTTGTTAGCTCCCTTTGGATCGACAAAACCTTCCGGTTGCATCATATACAACTCTTCTTGCAGAAATCCATTCAGGAATGCAGTTTGGACATCCATCTGCCAAATTTCATAATCATAAAATGCGGCAATTGCTAACATGATTCGGACAGACTTAAGCATCACTACGGGTGAGAAGGTCTCATCGTAGTCAATCCCTTGAACTTGTCGAAAACCTTTTGCGACAAGTCGAGCTTTGTAAATAGTAACATTACCGTCAGCGTCAGTCTTCTTCTTAAAGATCCATTTATTCTCAATTGCTTGCCGATCATTGGGCAAGTCAACCAAAGTCCATACTTTGTTCTCATACATGGATCCCGTCTCAGATTTCATGGCTTCAAGCCATTTTGCGGAATCTGGGCTCACCATCGCTTCTCCATAGTTCGTAGGTTCATCATGATCTAGTAGCATGACTTCCAGAACAGGATTACCGTACCACTCTGGTGCGGATCTTACTCTGGTTGATCTACGAGGTTCAGTAGTATCTTGTTCTGAAGCTTCATGATCATCATCATTAGCTTCCTCACTAATTGGTGTAGGTGTCACAGAAACTGGTTTCTGTGATGTACTACTTTCCAATAATGGAGCAGGTACAATTACCTCATCAAGTTCTACTTTCCTCCCACTCACTTCTTTCGAGAGAAACTCCTTCTCTAGAAAGTTTCCGAATTTAGCAACAAAAGTTTTGCCTTCGGTTCTGTGATAGAAGGTGTATCCAATAGTTTCCTTTGGATATCCTATGAACACACATTTCTCCTATTTGGGTTCGAGCTTATCAGGTTGAAGCTTTTTCACATAAGCATCGCAACCCCAAACTTTCAGAAACGACAACTTTGGTTTCTTGCCAAACCATAGTTCATAAGGCGTCGTCTCAACGGATTTTGATGGTGCCCTATTTAACGTGAATGCGGCCGTCTCTAGAGCATAACCCCAAAACGATAGCGGTAAATCAGTAAGAGACATCATAGATCGCACCATATCTAGTAAAGTACGATTACGACGTTCGGACACACCATTACGCTGTGGTGTTCCGGGTGGCGTGAGTTGCGAAACTATTCCGCATTGTTTCAAATGTACACCAAACTCGTAACTCAAATATTCTCCTCCACGATCAGATCGCGGGAATTTTATTTTCTTATTACGATGATTTTCAACTTCACTCTGAAATTCTTTGAACTTTTCAAATATTTCAGACTTATGTTTCATTAAGTAGATATACCCATATCTGCTTAAGTCATCTGTGAAGGTGAGAAAATAACGATATCCGCCACGAGCCTCAACATTCATCGGACCACATACATCTATATGTATGATTTCCAACAAATCTGTTGCTCTTTCCATAGTACCGGAGAACGGTGTTTTTGTCATCTTACCCATAAGGCACGGTTCGCAAGTACCAAGTGATTCATAATCAAGTGGTTCCAAAAGCCCATCAGTATGGAGTTTCTTCATGCGCTTTACACTGATATGACCCAAACGGCAGTGCCACAAATAAGTTGCACTATCATTATCAACTCTGCATCTTTTGGTTTCAACATTATGAATATGTGTGTCACTACTATTGAGATTTAATAAGAATAGACCACTCTTTAAGGGTGCATGACCATAAAAGATATTACTCATATAAATAGAACAACCATTATTCTCTGATTTAAATGAATAACCGTCTCGCATCAAACAAGATCCAGATATAATGTTCATGCTTAACGCTGGCACCAAATAACAATTATTTAGGTCTAATACTAATCCCAAAGGTAGATGTAGAGGTAGCGTGCCGACCGCGATCACATTGACTTTGGAACCATTTCCCACGCGCATCGTCACCTCGTCCTTAGCCAATCTTCGCTTAATTTGTAGTCCCTGTTTTGAGTTGCATCTGTTAGCAACAGAACCAGTATCAAATACTCAGGTAGTACTGCGAGCATTAGTAAGGTACACATCAATAACATGTATATCACATATACCTTTGTTCACCTTGCCATCCTTCTTATCCGCCAAATACTTGGGGCAGTTCCGCTTCCAGTGACCAGTCTGCTTGCAGTAGAAGCACTCAGTTTCAGGCTTAGGTCCAGGTTTGGGTTTCTTCTCTTGAGTAGCAACTTGCTTGCTGTTCTTTTTGAAGTTCCCCTTCTTCTTCCCTTTGCCCTTTTTCTTGAAACTAGTGGTCTTATTGACCATCAACACTTGATGCTCCTTCTTGATTTCTACCTCCGCAGCTTTCAGCATTGCGAAGAGCTCGGGAATAGTCTTATTCATCCCTTGCATATTATAGTTCATCATGAAGCTCTTGTAGCTTGGTGGCAGTGATTGAAGAATTATGTCAATGACGCAATCATCTGGAAGATTAACTCCCAATTGAATCAAGTGATTATTATACCCAGACATTTTGAGTATATGCTCACTGACAGAACTGTTCTCCTCCATCTTGCAGCTATAGAACTTATTGGAGACTTCATATCTCTCAATCCAGGTATTTGCTTGAAATATTAACTTCAACTCCTGGAACATCTCATATGCTCCATGACGTTCAAAACGTCGTTGAAGTCCCGATTCTAAGCCGTAAAGCATGGCACACTGAACTATCGAGTAGTCATCAGCTTTGCTCTGCCAGACGTTCATAACATCTGGTGTTGCTCCAGCAGCAGGCCTGGCACCCAGCGGTGCTTTCAGGACGTAATTCTTCTGTGCAGCAATGGGGATAATCCTCAAGTTACGGACCCAGTCTGTGTAATTGCTACCATCATCTTTCAACTTTGCTTTCTCAGGGAACACATTAAAATTCAGCGGAACAACAGCACGGGCCATCTATCTACAATCAAACATAAACAAGCAAGATACTATCAGGTACTAAGTTCATGATAAATTTAGGTTCAATTAATCATATTACTAAAGAACTCCCACTTAGATAGACATCCCTCTAATCCTCTAAGTGATTACGTGATCCAAATCAACTAAACCATGTTCGATCATCACGTGAGATGGAGTAGTTTCATTGGTGAACATCGCTATGTTGATCATATCTACTATATGATTCACGCTCGACCTTTCGGTCTCCGTGTTCCGAGGACATATCTGTATATGCTTGGCTCATCAAGTATAACCTGAGTATTCTGCGTGTGCAACTGTTTTGCACCCGTTGTATTTGAACGTAGAGCCTATCACACCCGATCATGACATGGTGTCTCAGCACGAAGAACTTTCACAACGGTGCATACTCAGGGAGAACACTTCTTGATAATTAGTGAGAGATCATCTTAAAATGCTACCGTCAATCAAAGCAAGATAAGATGCATAAAAGATAAACATCACATGCAATCAATATAAGTGATATGATATGGCCATCATCATCTTATGCTTGTGATCTCCATCTTCGAAGCACCGTCGTGATCACCATCGTCACCGGCGCGACACCTTGATCACCATCGTAGCATCGTTGTCGTCTCGCCAATCTTATGCTTCCACGACTATCGCTACCGCTTAGTGATAAAGTAAAGCATTACAGCGCAATTGCATTGCATACAATAAAGCGACAACCATATGGCTCCTGCCAGTTGCCGATAACTTGGTTATAAAACATGATCATCTCATACAATAAAATTTAGCATCATGTCTTGACCATATCACATCACAACATGCCCTGCAAAAACAAGTTAGACGTCCTCTACTTTGTTGTTGCAAGTTTTACGTGGCTGCTACGGGCTTCAGCAAGAACCAATCTTACCTACGCATCAAAATCACAACGATAGTTTGTCAAGTTGGTGTTGTTTTAACCTTCGCAAGGACCGGGCGTAGCCACACTCGGTTCAACTAAAGTTGGAGAATCTGTCACCCGCTAGCCACCTTTGTGCAAAGCACGTCGGGAGAACCGGTCTCGCGTAAGCGTACGCGTAATGTCGGTCCGGGACGCTTCGTCCAACAATACCGCCGAACCAAAGTATGACATGCTGGTAAGCAGTATGACTTATATCGCCCACAACTCACTTGTGTTCTACTCGTGCATATGACATCAACACATAAAACCTAGGCTCGGATGCCACTGTTGGGGAACGTAGTAATTTCAAAAATTTCCTACGCACACGCAAGATCATGGTGATGCATAGCAACGAGAGGGGAGAGTGTGATCTACATACCCTTGTAGACCGACAGCGGAAGCGTTAGCACAACGCGGTTGATGTAGTCGTACGTCTTCACGGCCCGACCGATCAAGCACCGAAACTACGGCACCTCCGAGTTTTAGCACACATTCAGCTCGATGACGATCCCCGGACTCTGATCCAGCAAACTGTCGGGGTAGAGTTCCGTCAGCACGACGGCGTGGTGACGATCTTGATGTACTACCGTCGCAGGGCTTCGCCTAAGCACCGCTACAATATTATCGAGGATTATGGTGGAAGGGGGCACCGCACACGGCTAAGAATATGATCACCTGGATCCACTTGTGTGTCTAGGGGTGCCCCCTGCCCCCATATATAAAGGAGCAAGGGGAGGAGGCCGGTCGGCCCCTATTGGCGCGCCAGGAGGAGTCCTCCTCCTAGTAGGAGTAGGACTCCTACTAGGAGGGGGGAGGAAGTGGGGAGGGAGAAGGAAAGGGGGGCGCCGCCCCCCTCTCCTAGTCCAATTCGGACCAGGGGGGAGGAGGCGCGGGGCCCACCCTGGCTGCCCCTCTCTCTCTCCACTAAGGCCCATATGGCCCATTACTTCTCCCGGTAGGGTTCCGGTAACCCTCCGGCTCTCCGGTTTTCTCCGAAATCACCAGGAACACTTTCGGTGTCCGAATATAGCCGTCTAATATATCAATCTTTATGTCTCGACCATTTCGAGACTCCTCGTTATGTCCGTGATCACATCCGGGACTCCGAACTAACTTCGGTACATCAAAACTCATAAACTCATAATACAACTGTCATCGAAATCTTAAGCGTGCGGACCCTACGGGTTCGAGAACAATGTAGACATGACCGAGACACGTCTCCGGTCAATAACCAATAGCGGAACCTGGATGCTCATATTGGCTCCTACATATTCTACGAAGATCTTTATCGGTCAGACAACATAACAACATACGTTGTTCCCTTTGTCATCGGTATTTTACTTGCCCGAGATTCGATCGTCGGTATCTCAATACCTAGTTCAATCTCGTTACTGGCAAGTCTCTTTACTTGTTTCGTAATACATCATCTCGCAACTAACTCATTAGTTGAAATGCTTGCAAGGCTTATGTGATGTGCATTACCGAGAGGGCCCAGAGATACCTCTCCAACAATCGGAGTGGCAAATCCTAATCTCGAAATACGCCAACCCAACATGTACCTTTGGAGACACCTCTAGAGCTTCTTTATAATCACCCAGTTACGTTGTGACGTTTGGTAGCACACAAAGTGTTCCTCCGGCAAACGGGAGTTGCATAATCTCATAGTCATAGGAACATGTATAAGTCATGAAGAAAGCAATAGCAACATACTAAACGATCGGGTGCTAAGCTAATGAAATGAGTCATGTCAATCACATCATTCTCCTAATAATGTGATCCCGTTAATCAAATGACAACACATGTCTATGGTTAGGAAACATAACCATCTTTGATTAATGAGCTAGTCAAGTAGAGGCATACTAGTGACGTTTGGTTTGTCTATGTATTCACACAAGTATTATGTTTCCGAATAATACAATTCTAGCATGAATAATAAACATTTATCATGATATAAGGAAATAAAATAATAACATTATTATTGCCTCTAGGGCATATTTCCTTCACAAACCTCAGAGTGTGAACAGGTGGGGACGAAATCGGCACTGAGCCCCTTTCCGGCGCCTGCGGATCGGGTCGACTTACAGCCGCATCTGAACCCTTACGGGCTCCATCACCACCGTTATTCTCCCTATTGCCAGTATCATCATCTTTATCAGACATGTCCACATCACCTCCACCTAGTACTGCTTCCTGAAACATCTCAGCGTCCTCTAATTCAATATCTAGTTTGTAAACCATTCCTTCATGCGTCCACGTAACCACATCCGGAATATGCTCAATAGATCGAACACTGACAAGTAACCTGGCCACCCCATGAGTCCGAGTAAACTGCATATCCACTTGCTCGGTCTTTCCAATCAAAGACCCAATACTGCAAACCACCCTAGCATCACTGAGAGGCATGGAGGGCGCCCCCAAAAACGAACCCAGACTTGATACAAAGGTGTGTCTTTGGGTTCTTTTTGCTTCCAAGCATCAAATTCAAGAATACATTCGGTACCCGGCACTCGAGCTATACCAAACTTAAGGAGTTTCTTCAGCTCTTCCACTGACGGACAATTAACCTTGTATAAATTATCATCCAGTCGGATAAGCTCCCAATGAGAGTTCCCGGGAGCAAGCTCATTCAGACGTTGCATAACTTGTGCCTCAGATAAGTAACCCTTCGTGACCTTGACCAACCCTGTAATCAAGTTGTGCGGTGAATCCGGAATTACTGCCGGCGCGGGTGACTCAAAGAACATCAAGTCCTCACAGCACACCCCATACATGGTCACTGTCGGAAAAGGTTGCATCAGCACTGGACACACACCCGATTCATGAGCAGGTTTTAGACACGTGTCACACAACTCCGTGTTACACTCTGCAATAAAGTGTCCTTGCTCACCGCAACGGTAACAAATCATCCTCTCTTTTTTGCGCGCCCACTTAGCAGCCCGCTCACCATCCTTGTCCGAAATTCTGTCAGAACCAAGATCACGACCCTTGGCCCCATCCTGCGAGGGCACCGGGGCCTTGGTAGAAGCCAGCGCAGTAACCACTTCCATCGCCTCTCCTGTTAAGGCTGTGGACTGCACGCCCATAGATTCCGACGGCTTGCCCGTACCGAGGGCATCAACGTCCGCCGTGACGGTCGTGGCCGGCGGCGGTGGAGGAGGGGGGCGCTGTCTGTAGTGGGACGGATGCCTAGCCCCGCCCCGACCACCATGAAAACCCCGGTAGCCACCCCGGGAATGATAGTCCGGCCCAGACGCCCCCTCCATGAAGTTTCCCAATGGCGCGAAAAACGGCCTCTCCTCAGAGCCGTCACTTTGCCACGCGTATCCACGGTCGCCCCCGGTCTATGACGATCCCCGGTGTTGTCCATCTCCATATGAATTTATACCGTCGTCGCCCCACCGGCCTCGAGGGGGACCGCGCGCAGCCTGCGCCGAGCTATTAACGGCCCGACCCGTCGCAACGCCCTGAGCAGTCTGGTGAGATCCATTCACCCCGCGACCAGCACTGGCAGCGCGATCCTCGACGGGCGCGGTGCCTATCCCGCCGAAGGGGTCTGCACCGTCGTGTGATGCTGCAGCTGCTGCCCGGCTCTCTACGGCGGCAGAACTGGCCTAGGGTTGGCCTGAAGCGGCGCCCTAGGGTTAGGGGCCGGGGGTGCAGTCCGGTTGGGCGGGGGCGGTTGCTTTTGTGGCGGCGGCGGAGCGGCCTTGTGCGGCGGCGGTTGTCCACGCCCTTGCCCGGCCATGCCCACGATCTGGGAGCGGCGCAGTGGTGGGATCCTCGCGGCGCGTCCCAGCGATGAAGAAGGAAAACCACTGCGATCCTCGCGGCGCGTCCCAGTGATGAAGAAGGAAAACCAGGTCGAGCGACTCTACGTCGCGGCGATATCGATCTTGCATGTGACTCGCACCCCGATATCACCCCATGCAGCCCATCGGGCACTAGATCCAACGGCATCACCCGGGCCGTACACTGGGCCTCATACCCAGCCCGACTCGGGCTATGCACAGCCGAAACAGCCTCTGGCCCAACAATCCCAAGCAGGAGATTCAAACGCACCGACGCGCCGCCCGGATCGGCGGCCGGCGGCGGCGGTTGAAGTGCTGCCGGACCTTGTTTCTTTTTCTTGCGCGTAACCCTCGTCCATCCATCTGAGGGGAAATAATCTGACAAAGTATGAGGCACCAAAGTTACCTTGGGAAGGGAACCTTTCCATGGCTTGATCTTCATCGACGAGGGTTTACCGAGCCCCTCCGATTTTTGATCCAAAACCTTCCTGTCCTTGTGCCCCTTGGCCGGCGCGAGCATCGAGAACGATTCACACAGAGGTGTGGATAACTTGGTCTTTACGTCAGTAGTCATTGGCAAGACGCGCCCGCCCACGTTGTCTTCGTGGTCCGCGAGAACCCAAAACCTTCCTCCGATGTTCGGCTTAGGTATTATGGTCTCGAAGTCCGACACTAGATCGACAACTTCAATTGGCTCCTCCTCATGCAAACTCTCCTGCACACAATCAAGAACAACAATCTGGAAATCATCAATAGTGAAACACGCACCTGCATGAATCCGTTCATCCGCGTCCAAATAGCGGCCCGCGAGGATGTCATGATCTCGATCTCAAACCGTCGTCCATCTTGACGACGCATGATTGTAGAGGAATCCGTCCCTCCCTGATCCAATCTTCTGGCCATCCTCGAAATGGATCCTCCATCT
>NC_041386.1:2664129-2672514 GCF_002162155.2 Triticum dicoccoides | reverse complement strand
ATCTGGCGATGGCGGCGTTAGCGCCGGTGGCGGTGGTTCTGGTGGCGGCAGAGACGACGGCGGCAGGATTGCCCCGCCCTCGCCCGCACCCTCTCTCATGGCTCACAACTACTAATAGAAGAAGTGTATCTGTTCTATCATCAAACGTTGTATCATGGGCATTATGAGATAGCCAACGATTAAAATGTGAGGAGCTATGCCAACGACAACGGTGGTGAGTTCTGCAACAGTGAGATCGTTCACACTGTTTATGAATACATTGAAACTTCAGTGTAGTCCGAACTTTGTCCAAACCTGAGAAGTATAAAATGGAAATTCTTTTCTATTCTCATGTTCAACAGCAACAGTTAAGAACATGACCTCAAGCAGCTAGGTGTGGTCAAAACTTCACTGGCTTTGCCCTGTCCACCTTTGTAAGCTTCATTATAGTTTACTTCATTTCAAATTTACTCTACTGGCGATGTGTCCAGTGAAAACTTGATTTGGGTGAAAATCTGAAAACTTGCCTCATGCACCATTGATTCCACAACGAACAGCATCTGGTCACCAAAATGGGCTAAGCCCATTTTCCATCAACCATGATAACAAGGGAAACAATGTTCAAAAGGATTAAACGGGTTCTGGTCTTTTACCCAGCACCAACACTAGATCCAGTGACTCACAGCAGTAGATGCAGTTGTTCCCAGGTAGAAGAAGGAGAACAGAAAGCTCCATTGGCCGATCCTTTCAGATGCATTACCCTAGATACACTATAGCCCTAGATCTAGGTTGATCGAGTCGTCGTCCCCTCGCAGGCGCTTGTTAGGCTTCTGGCTCCCCTCAGGGCCAGCCTTCTCCTCCTTGCATTGACTAGCGGCGGCAGCAGGGGCTGGGACGCTAGCATCGTCCATGATCGACCTCACCGAGAAGCTCCTGTCCATGTGCTTGTCGAAAACCTTGAAGGTGTGCGTCTGTTCGACGTATTTTTGTGATTACCATTTTCAGAAGATATAAGTATAAATGTATTTTTTTTAATTGCAAGTTATACACATCTATGTTTTATATTGGGTGTATACGTACACACACGCATTAGGCGATCCTCGATGATGCAATGGTACGTGCATGCATGCATTTTGGGTTTGCTCACGTACTAACCAATTTATACTTGCACTTGATGCTCCGTGGCATAGACTTATACACACATGCAGGTTACAATCAGAAGGCTGAGTCCACATCTACGACACGCCCACAAGATAACATACCGTATGCGTATTTCTTTAATACCCGTATATACCGGTCGGCGAGCACGTGTATACGTACTTGAATACCTGAGGTTGTTTCAACCAGCAAACCCCGGAGATAAGATGAAGATGGCGATCGAATGAACCAGGCCCACCGGTCAGCTGTGTAGCTCAGGTACGTGCGAGTTTGGTTTTGTTTTCCTTGTGCAGGCGTACGCGCTAAGAAAGGGAGAAAATAAGCACCAACGGAGCTCGTAGACGGGATTTGATCTCTATCTTCCCACGAATATCGGAACAAACGCTCGCGCTCTGCCTATCTCCCTTCCCTATAAATACAGAGGCACAAGGCCATTCGCAGGGCTCACGGAGGCACGGCCGGAGAGGCAACTCACGCACGCACACATCCATCGCATAACACCTCCAGCACCCATCCATCCACCACGCAGCACTCCATTCATTCATCACGCAAGTCTGCAGAGGAACTCCCTCACGCATCGGCTCGCATCTACCCGGCAGGAGGAAAGACGCAGGCACCCGAGCCGGCGTACAAGGAGCTCGGCGGCTGCGACATGGACGCGAAGCTCACCTTCCCCGAAAGTAAAACTTTGATCTAACCCATCCCTTTCCTTGTTCCTTCTTTGCATATAGCATGCACACACACAGGTCGGGAGCGTTGCCGAAAGCAATGTTCGCATGACCGGACCCCCGTCGGAGATGGAGCCGCCGGACCGGAAGGTGAAGTGGACGTCGCCGGAGATGGTCTTCACCAAGCCAGCGCCACAAGGAACGACAAAGAGGTCGTCATCACCACATGTTGTTCGCCTCGTCACGACGGTTAGGCCAAGACGACGACACGGAGCACGCCACGACGCCGCCCACCGTCGAGGTCGCCAGGTCGATGCCCCGGAGGTCGACGCCACGGTGGCCACCCCAGTCATCACCGCGCGACGAGGACGACACGTCGCCGGAGCTCATCTTCACCAAGCCCGCGCTATGGATGCTGATGCCACCGAGGTCGGTGTCACAGAGGTCGACGCCACTGTGGCCACCCCAGTCATCACCGCGCGATGAGGACGACGCGTCCCCGGATCTCATCTTCACCAAGCCAGCACCGCAAAGAACGACGAAGAGGTCGTCATCACCGCCTGTTGTTCACCTCGTCAGGACGGTTCGGCCAAGACGATGGCACCGAGCACGCCACGACGCCGCCCACCGTCGAGGTCACCGAGGTCGGTGTCACAGAGGTCGACGCCACGGTGGCCGCCCCCCACTCATCACCGCTCGACGAGGGCGACGCGTCTCTGGAGCTCATCTTCACCAAGCCCGCGCTATGGACGCTGACGCCACGGAGGCCGATGCCCCGGAGGTCGACGCCACGAAGGCCGCCCCCTGCTCATCACCGCTAGATGGTGGACGCCACGGAGATCGTCATCATCACTCGCGACCGCTTTATCACGAGGGTGCCGCGGAGGACGATGATATGGAGCACGCCACGAAGAGCCTGTCGTCGATGTCGTCAAGCCGGCCCCATGGAAGCCGACGACACGGAGGTCGCCGAGATGTCATCCCCTTCGTCACGGTGACTCCATGTAGCTCGACGGCACCGAGGGCCTCATCACTCCTCACATCTACTTCATCATGATGAGGCAGCGGAAGACGACGAAGTGGAGCATGCCACGACGTTGCCCGTTGTCGATGTTATCAAGCCGCCACCATGGCGTGGAGGTCGATGGCACTGAGGTCGCCATCACCGTTCTACGGAGCCCGTGTCCGCTTCATCGCACAAGAGAAACATCATTCAAGAAGAAGCACGCCTATCAAGCCGTGCGTTCTTCCGTGAAGACGGAGCACTTGCTGGCGGCTCCTTGAGGTGGACGCGTTGAAGACATCGTGCAACCTGTAACATCGCCGAAGCACTCGCCGGCGGTTCTTCGTCGGCACCTACCAGCAACATCGAGCAACGGTGCAGCCAATGTTGTGACGGAAGCAAACGATGCCCTACCTCTGAGCCGACGCCTTGCCGGGTCCGCCTTTCCCTCGTCACAGCAGGAGCATCGACGGCCGGCTTCCCATCACCGAGAGACCACCTTGTGCCACAAAGTGCCTCTAAACTATCGCTAAATAGGCGAATTAGTATGCACACTATGCCTCATGTGCACGTACATGGGCCATGCATGTACGTGGATGTTGGCTGGATGGCAACGTACGCGTTCATTAGATTCACAAAAAGAAATGCATGGAAGAAGCTACACATAAGCTATCACCCGAAGACGAAGCCAATGAAGCTGTTCGACACCATCTACTTCGTCATGCTCGGTGTCGCCAAAGATGGAGACGCGCAGCACCCCACCTCCTGCTTGTCCACCCCGTCTTACTGTAGAGCTCTGAAGATGAACATGTGAGCACGGCGACGTCCACTCCGCGCCCGGACGCGAAGTGAAGGCTGAGGTCCTACACCACGATGCCATGATTCAGATAGCCTCCTACCCCCGTGTCGCTGCTACCGGCGCCACACTCATTCGGAGGCCGAAGCCGAGAAAGTCGGCGCCGCCCGAGGACAAGGTGCGGCCGCAGGGCGACGTGACTTCAACAACAACACCGTTCCTCTACGATCTCGTGAGACGATGCCTTGACTACGCCGACTGCCGTGGACTCGGCGTCTGACCGGGACGAGGTGTCGACCACTCAGGCCATGCTGGCGCGAGCAACGCTACGGTCATACACCGATGATGGTCTCCACCGACAATTACTCCCGCAAGGCGTAGCCCCTTGCACACCCTGAGAAGCTACTGGTCGTCGAGAAGTCCGAGCCGAGCGCGATCCATGCTACCCCAACAACAACTCCTCCAGCGCCGTCAAGACCGACGAGGCACGACGGCGAGGGCAAGCGCGGCCACCGCAAAGGCCACGCTACTTGCGGCGCGTGTACCGACGAGGACATGGGCTCTGCCGCCGCCCACACACACATCACCATCATCATGCATGGAGAACGCGAAGCGAAGACGACGAAGACGACCACACAGCTCAATCGGAGGTATCCCGCGGAGCAACCCGCGGGAGTAATTAACCGGGAGCTTTTCGAGGCCCCGGGAACCAGGAGATCACACAATCGCCACAGCCATCTTGGCCGTGCTAGTAGGCCACGGAGCGCACCCTTTTTTTGGGGATATTGTAATTTTATTTATCCAGTGAGATTAATGAAATACATGTTCCCGTATCTCTTTTTCTTTTGTGTACTATAGTACACTGGCACGCCCGCATACACAGTTTTCTTTCCCCGGCGTCTGAGAGAAACACACTCCCTTCTTCCCTTCTCCCCGGAGTCCTTAGCCGATGTTTTTCTCGTGTCAAACAAATTGGCACGCCCGGTGGGACGTGGTTCTCCTCCCATCTCTGCTTCGCTGTGGTCGTCTGAATCGTCTTCGCCCGTCTCCCAATCCACACAGCATGCTGCATGACAAGGCATCGGCGAGGATTTCCGTTGATCGAGATCCCTTTTTCTGCAGGTGGACTCTCACACGGAAGCAACTCGGAGCCATCGGTGCTACAGTTTGGATCGATGCCAGCAATGATCGTCATCGAGCTCGGTGACAAGGTCTACGTGCACGAAGCTCAAGATCCTGCGCAGTTCCAAACTGTGCAATCAAGGAAGGCGCAAAGGCGGGAGGCCGCCAAGGCGAAGAAGGAGCGTCGGGAGCTAATGCTCGAGGCACGTGCCCTGTTGAAGGAATCGACAAGGGCGGATATGAAAGGAGACATGGAGGCGTCTCAACGCCTTCGCGCCAAGGCCGCCAACAGGCGGGCAAGAGCGGCATCCCATCATGCCCCTACCCCATTTCCACACATGAAGCCTTCACGACCAGCACCTCGACGCACCGAGGTTGAGCTGCTCGAAGGTTTGGAGGCCATCGCCCAGAACTTGCGGAAACTCATGGCAAACGCACGTTTGTCGGAAAGCCCGCACCCTCTGCGGAACTATAGGAGGAAGTATCACAAGGTACAACGACTCCACCAGCAAATTACCTCACGCCTTGCTCAGAGCACGGTGCCGGAGGAGGATTGGTCCCTCGGAGCAAGGGACTTGGCGGACAAGGTGTTCACTTACCAGAGCACCCGGGCCCCTCCGTACGACTTGTTCCCTGACGACTGGGCGTATGAGCCAACCAAGGTCAAGCAGCTAGTGAGGCGGGCCATTATGAAGGAGTTCTGGAAGCGGCGTTCACGCAAGGAGCCTATTCTACCGGGCCCTACAGTCTCCATCAACCTTGAAGATACTCGACGGGGGGCATGGGCGCCATGCCTCCACACTTCAGCGGTTGATGGAGGATCTCTCACCAACGACAACAGGTTTTCTGTCCTTCGCCATGAAGCACCAGCACCACGTGATGAAGACCTACGGCGAGAATTCCGCCAACTCCAAGAGCAGATGAACAACATCCAGAGGCGGCTAATCGATCCAGCTGCACCAAGTACATCATCAACACAAGGTGCAGGAGGGACTCGACGTCAAACCCCGAGTCATCGCCCTCAACATGAGCGCCACACGTTGGCACCTCGACGACCACCGTCACCAACCCGACACTTTCAACAATGGAGGCATCCCAACATGCCCCCACATTGGAACCGATGGTCAAGACACCAAGAGGAAGAAAGGAACACACGGCCCACTCAGCAATGGCGCCCGCGAGACCCTCCGCGACCAACGCTTCCCCCACGGCCATCTTCCCCTCCCAGACGGGGAGATCGTCCACAACTACAGGCAACGATGGACAGGACTTCCTCATCTGCGCGACGACCTGGACCACCACTTCTCCCCACGCCACCAGTGCCACGAAGAGCTGGCGCCATTCCGACGGATAACCAACGCAAGCGCGAGAGGCGTCGGAGAAACCGCCAAGTTCTATATAAAGAACTCGAAGACTTAGTCCTTCGACACACCCAGGTACGCCTACGACCAGATGGCGCGGTCATTCAAGAAAATGACAGAATCAGGCTCCGCATCTCCCCCGAGTTAGAGCGGCACGAGCGGTATAATTACCTGCTCAGTCGTTTGGCGCCGAAACCGCGCAAGCCCTCCACAAGCAGCGCTGAGCAAAGGAGCAAGGAGATGCCTTCTTCATCCCTTCCCCCAAAAGATGGTGAACGGGTGAAGGCGGCCACGACACCACCCCCATTGGAGGACCGGAAGACACCACCCCCGTCGGCCACGCCAATGGATGGCATTGAAGTAACCAAGCCTACGACCTCCACAGGCAACGAAGCGGCTCTTGAGACTACATCCAAGGCCACTCCCCAACCAGATGCAACACTTCCCATGAATCCTCCACTTGTTCCCTTTGATAGGTTGGACCAAGATGGGGAGGCTAATAAGCTTCAGCACGAGGCGGGCAAAGCAAAAGAACCAGTTGAGAAGAACCTTGCTTTATGTGGCACACTAGGAGTGCAACCCAGTCAAGAGTCAAGTAATGGATGGCGACCTCCTCGCATCACCCAAGAGTTTGGCTATCCTTCAGATGAAGAGATCGTGCCAAACCCTAAGGCGGACTTCCGGAAGACTTTCTTACCCCGCCTTGGCCATGTGTGTGCATGGTTCAAAGGAGCAGAGGGGGGGCCCAAGACAAGCTCTTCGTCATCACAAGAAGGTGCAAGATCCAAGGCCCCATGTCTTCCTGTAACTGCAGGCAAAGGATCGCTAGTGGATGGAAGTACTTCGCGACATCGAGACATATCGCCACGCCGCTACACCAACATCAAGGCTCATCTTCCTGAAGACCCTAACGAACTTCACCAGGTTGCGAGTCGGCCCGGAGCTAACACACGACTAAGGTCCATCGCACGTCAGAGCGTAACAGATGAGCCTGTTGGAGATGGAGAGCACCAGGACAACCTCGACGACGAAGAGAGCTTCTCCGACTCATCTTCTTCGCCTTCGTTGGAGATGCACCCGAACTCCCCTCCTTACCAAGACCTTGTTCCATCTGACTTATCAGATTCTGAAGATGGTATTGGAGATCT
Organism: Triticum dicoccoides; assembly: GCF_002162155.2. Taxonomy (NCBI): domain Eukaryota; kingdom Viridiplantae; phylum Streptophyta; class Magnoliopsida; order Poales; family Poaceae; genus Triticum; species Triticum dicoccoides. The sequence goes on along the minus strand of NC_041386.1, from coordinate 2,665,279 downwards.
CCACACTGCGCCAATTCGCATGGTGAACAGTGGCGGTGCCCCTGAAGATGCCGATGCCGTTGTCCAGGAGCCAGGTGCCGCAAATGCGGTAGCGGCGCGTCAAGCTTCCTTAGAAGAACAGGTCAGGGACCAGCGTCAGACAATCAATCAGTTGTCGTCGAAGCTTGACCAGTTCATTGAGCTCATGATGAACAACCAAGGCGCTCCATCACGAGGCGCGCCGCAACGGGTGGTGGATCCACAAGAAGAAGAGCTACTTGGGGACACTCATGCAGTGCCGCCACATAATGATGTGCGTCAACGCCAAGACCCTAGCCTACACGCTCGACCATTGGTTAGCCCCCTTGGTTCCGCCAATGTGGCGCCTAATGCGAGCATGTTGAAGGACTGCCACGACATCGTTGAAGATATGGTGGCCAAAAAGTTCAAGCAAATGACGATAGATCAAGCCCCTCTCACCTCAGAGAGTGAGCTGGAGAAGCCTTATGAGGCATGGCACGACATGGTCGCATACCCCTCAGGATGGCACCCACCAAAGTTCCGCCAATTTGATGGAACCGGTGATGCAAGGGAGCACTTGGCGTACTTTGAGGCGGCATGCGGCGACACAGCAAACAGCTCGTCACTCCTCTTGCGTCAATTTTCAGGGTCGTTAACAGGACCTGCATTCCATTGGTATAGTCGCTTACCGGTTGGATCCATTGGAAGTTGGGCGGGCATGAAGGAGGTCTTCAAGAAACACTTCGTCGCCATGAAGAAGGACTTCTCTATCGTCGAGCTGGCGCAAGTTCGACAACGACGAGACGAGTCCATTGATGACTACATCATCAGATTCCGCAACAGCTATGTGCGCCTCGCTAGAGAGATGCACCTCGAGGACGCCATCGAGATGTGCGTCCATGGGATGCAACAACATTGGTCACTTGAGGTCTCTCGGCGCGAGCCTAGAACCTTTAGTGCCCTAAGCACGGCGGTAGCAGCCACGAAGCTTGAGTTCGAGAAATCACCGCAGATAATGGAGCTCTACAAGAATGCCAGCGCATTCGACCCTGCCAAGCGCTTCGCCGCGACATCCAAGCAAGCTAACAATGGGGGCAAGCTGAAGGCGCCGGCGGAAGCAAACACCACCAAGATCTTCTCATCTGCACCC
>NC_041386.1:2597038-2609604 GCF_002162155.2 Triticum dicoccoides | reverse complement strand
GACAAAGAGGTCGTCATCACCACATGTTGTTCGCCTCGTCACGACGGTTAGGCCAAGACGACGACACGGAGCACGCCACGACGCCGCCCACCGTCGAGGTCGCCAGGTCGATGCCCCGGAGGTCGACGCCACGGTGGCCACCCCAGTCATCACCGCGCGACGAGGACGACACGTCGCCGGAGCTCATCTTCACCAAGCCCGCGCTATGGATGCTGATGCCACCGAGGTCGGTGTCACAGAGGTCGACGCCACTGTGGCCACCCCAGTCATCACCGCGCGATGAGGACGACGCGTCCCCGGATCTCATCTTCACCAAGCCAGCACCGCAAAGAACGACGAAGAGGTCGTCATCACCGCCTGTTGTTCACCTCGTCAGGACGGTTCGGCCAAGACGATGGCACCGAGCACGCCACGACGCCGCCCACCGTCGAGGTCACCCAGGTCGGTGTCACAGAGGTCGACGCCACGGTGGCCGCCCCCCACTCATCACCGCTCGACGAGGGCGACGCGTCTCTGGAGCTCATCTTCACCAAGCCCGCGCTATGGACGCTGACGCCACGGAGGCCGATGCCCCGGAGGTCGACGCCACGAAGGCCGCCCCCTGCTCATCACCGCTAGATGGTGGACGCCACGGAGATCGTCATCATCACTCGCGACCGCTTTATCACGAGGGTGCCGCGGAGGACGATGATATGGAGCACGCCACGAAGAGCCTGTCGTCGATGTCGTCAAGCCGGCCCCATGGAAGCCGACGACACGGAGGTCGCCGAGATGTCATCCCCTTCGTCACGGTGACTCCATGTAGCTCGACGGCACCGAGGGCCTCATCACTCCTCACATCTACTTCATCATGATGAGGCAGCGGAAGACGACGAAGTGGAGCATGCCACGACGTTGCCCGTTGTCGATGTTATCAAGCCGCCACCATGGCGTGGAGGTCGATGGCACTGAGGTCGCCATCACCGTTCTACGGAGCCCGTGTCCGCTTCATCGCACAAGAGAAACATCATTCAAGAAGAAGCACGCCTATCAAGCCGTGCGTTCTTCCGTGAAGACGGAGCACTTGCTGGCGGCTCCTTGAGGTGGACGCGTTGAAGACATCGTGCAACCTGTAACATCGCCGAAGCACTCGCCGGCGGTTCTTCGTCGGCACCTACCAGCAACATCGAGCAACGGTGCAGCCAATGTTGTGACGGAAGCAAACGATGCCCTACCTCTAAGCCGACGCCTTGCCGGGTCCGCCTTTCCCTCGTCACAGCAGGAGCATCCGGTTCGACGGCCGGCTTCCCATCACCGAGAGACCACCTTGTGCCACAAAGTGCCTCTAAACTATCGCTAAATAGGCGAATTAGTATGCACACTATGCCTCATGTGCACGTACATGGGCCATGCATGTACGTGGATGTTGGCTGGATGGCAACGTACGCGTTCATTAGATTCACAAAAAGAAATGCATGGAAGAAGCTACACATGAGCTATCACCCGAAGACGAAGCCAATGAAGCTGTTCGACACCATCTACTTCGTCATGCTCGGTGTCGCCAAAGATGGAGACGCGCAGCACCCCACCTCCTGCTTGTCCACCCCGTCTTACTGTAGAGCTCTGAAGATGAACATGTGAGCACGGCGACGTCCACTCCGCGCCCGGACGCGAAGTGAAGGCTGAGGTCCTACACCACGATGCCATGATTCAGATAGCCTCCTACCGCCGTGTCGCTGCTACCGGCGCCACACTCATTCGGAGGCCGAAGCCGAGAAAGTCGGCGCCGCCCGAGGACAAGGTGCGGCCGCAGGGCGACGTGACTTCAACAACAACACCGTTCCTCTACGATCTCGTGAGACGATGCCTTGACTACGCCGACTGCCGTGGACTCGGCGTCTGACCGGGACGAGGTGTCGACCACTCAGGCCATGCTGGCGCGAGCAACGCTACGGTCATACACCGATGATGGTCTCCACCGACAATTACTCCCGCAAGGCGTAGCCCCTTGCACACCCTGAGAAGCTACTGGTCGTCGAGAAGTCCGAGCCGAGCGCGATCCATGCTACCCCAACAACAACTCCTCCAACGCCGTCAAGACCGACGAGGCACGACGGCGAGGGCAAGCGCGGCCACCGCAAAGGCCACGCTAATTGCGGCGCGTGTACCGACGAGGACATGGGCTCTGCCGCCGCCCACACACACATCACCATCATCATGCATGGAGAACGCGAAGCGAAGACGACGAAGACGACCACACAGCTCAATCGGAGGTATCCCGCGGAGCAACCCGCGGGAGTAATTAACCGGGAGCTTTTCGAGGCCCCGGGAACCAGGAGATCACACAATCGCCACAGCCATCTTGGCCGTGCTAGTAGGCCACGGAGCGCACCCTTTTTTTTGGGATATTGTAATTTTATTTATCCAGTGAGATTAATGAAATACATGTTCCCGTATCTCTTTTTCTTTTGTGTACTATAGTACACTGGCACGCCCGCATACACAGTTTTCTTTCCCCGGCGTCTGAGAGAAACACACTCCCTTCTTCCCTTCTCCCCGGAGTCCTTAGCCGATGTTTTTCTCGTGTCAAACAGCGTCGAGCCAATAAGATCCTCAATTTCATCTGGCAGGGTGTACCACTCATCATCGTCATTGATCTTATTGACGAGCTCCTCCGCGGAGACACCGACCAGCTCCTCCGCCACCTCACAGAAGATCATCAGGTTCATTGCGCCTGTAGCATCCTGCACCTTCGCCTTCAGCTTGTACCTAGCATGCCCACAAGGCCAGAACATAAGTGTGGTAATCAGTGACTCATGAAAGAGCAAGTATGCACTGAGAACCGATGAGGCAATGGCACCATAGCGTTGCAGGTCCCTACCACTGAACTGGCATCATCGGGCCACATCGGGCACACCTGTATTTCCTTGGAGCCCTGGACATCGACTTTTGGCAGGTGTCGCATCCAAGATAACACCAACCACTGGTGCAATCTATGTCTATCAGGGAGACTCTGCACAAAAACATGGTATCCTGCAAGTGAACACAGATACGTGAGTGAAACGGATATGCTTTGCACACATAAACGAGAAGAGCAGCAAACTTGATTTACCTCATCGTACTCTTCTCGATCGAGGCCTTTTAGCTGTTCGATTGTTCGCCAACTCTCGGCCAGCTTCTGAGCTGGAGTTTTTTCTGGAACAGGGTTTGCCTGCTGAATGAGCAAACTGTGTGCACGCGAACCAGTTAGCAATGTACAAGTACAACTTAGATCAATCATCAACAAAGGTGTATAAACTTTATGAAGTCCACTCACTTCGCACGGAATTCTTGCACCTCTGGTATTTCCAAATCCAGATAGTACTTTTAAGATGTTGTAGAGCAAACTATAACAGCCAAAGATCACAAACAAATGGCACAAGAAGATTTCAGTGCACAGTGCACACTATTGCATCGAATGATAGACAGACTAAAGTTTTACAAGAAAGAAAGGACTGTATTTCAACAGTATCCCATGGTAGAAACCGACAAATGTAACGGCGGATCAAGGATTAACCTGATGATGAGGAAGTAACAGACATCCCCGCAAAGACAACAACAAGTGAGGTGTCTTGGCCTTTCTCCAGCATATCCTCAGCAAAATCAGAAGCAATATCTCCATATAGTGTGACACTCAGTGCCCTTCCTCTGTAAATGGTAACTCCAGCAGTGAGGAGCTATCAATGGACGTCAATCATCCAAAAGAAAGAACTGTATTCCGTTACCTCAAATCCCGAATTCTTGCATTGCAAATTTCTATAACACGTGATTTTTTCAAGACTTCCTGTAGCTCCCCGGCATACACTACGTGACCCAGAACATCTGCACAATTTATATCAGCACATGTAAGAAAATGAATGAGATTACGAGATACACATGTGGCAGGTCTGACTCTGATCAAATATTCAGTTCCAATAGAACCTACCTGTCAATAAGCTGTTGTCGTCGCACCTATAACGGAGATCCTTAAATTTCACAAACTCAAAGCTGTGGAGGGGTATCGAATCAATATCTACCTCTATCTCAGTGACCACCGTCTGCCTCCCAAAGTACATAGTCCACTCATTGCTACAGGACATATAGTAGTCTCTCTGCGAATCAACATGAAAATCTGACAAGGCATAGACCTTCCCTTCAACTAGCAGATCTTCAAACCACTCTATATCGCCGGGTTCTACACGCGCCTGCATAGTTTTACCCTACAAGTGGAAAACAACCAGAAGAATCAGTGCATTGAAGACTCAAAGGATGGTAATTTAAGGTTAGTAGCCAGCAAGCAATGTGATTTATCGGTTTAACGTTCAACTTAAGGTAGGGAATGCATCACCTGATCATCGATCAGAAGGCAGTCAAGGCCGAACAAAGTGTCATCTTTTGGATTGAAGGACTCCCACAGCCGCGAGACGCGCACCCGCACTTTACATTTGTCCATTCCATATTCTAACTGAGACAGTGGGGTGAACTCATCCCCAGCTGAACCCATTTTGGCCTGGATGGCTTGAAGCTGCAAGTTAGCACAGAGAAAAAAAGGAAATAGTGATCAATCTTAAGTGACCAATAGTATTTTTTCACCAGTAGTATGAAAGCCTGAAATTAACTAATGGACTATTTTGATTTCTCGTCATAATTTTTTTGCTTACTGAACATGGGTATTAACTGGTTTAAATTTCCGAGTTGTGTATTTGTGAGGAAAAGGTGTCAGTTGTGTTACCTGTAAAGCTGTTTTGGGATGAAATATCTTCTATTTTTCGTGTAGTATATATTAACAGCGATTTAGAGTAATAGAAATGCTTCCAATGCTGCTGTCACTATGTAGCGTAGTATATGGAAAATTAGAACAACACGATTTTCAATCAACAAGTGTGGCATCAGCCACTAGAATATACTGCAAAAAAAAAAGATTTTAACATATAAAACCCTAGCGGAACAAGGGGAAAATCACCACAAGAGAAGAGTAGTACAATGAGGCTCCTGTCCGCCTTCGGGATGCAAACATTTAGGAGTGTAATAAATCGACCTGACTCCAAGTTGTGGTGGGAAGCAAGAAAACAAATCCAAATAAATGCTAAGGATGAAGTACTGAGGCCAAGTCAGATCACAAACCCGACAGAGTAGTACTAGAACATCGAAGCTGTTCAAGGATGCGGAAAGCGCTACTGGAGGAATCGGGCCGGGTGGTTGGCGAAGAATCGTTCGTGTGGACATCCGGGAGAAAATCGACCGCGAGAACAAGGGAATCGAGACGAAAACTAGCAATGAGAGTCAGAGGACGGAGAAGGAAGACCTGGGTTTACCTCCGGAACCGAATTCGTACCCGTCGCCGAGAAGAACGAAGCTTGCTGGAGATTCTTTTTTTGAAAGGGCTTGCTGGAGAGTGAAGACTCTTGGTCTTGAGAAGGAAATGGACCAAGGACAAGGAGAAAGGGGAGGAGGAGGAAGAGACGGGGTTGGACCGGTGGCGGAGCCTGGGCCGGTGTCCTGTCAAGCCCGAGAGGAAACTATAAAAAAATGACCCCCAGTCTTAAAAGCCTACGAGTTCCTGTCAGGCCCATTGATGGGATATGACATGCTCAGTCCCAGTATTTTCTTCTGACAATAGTATATATATTTTGATGAAAGCGTGAACACTCGGGTGCTGCACCCCTACATTCCAAAATTATTTAGTACTAAAAAAACTCAAAAGATCTTGAAACATTTTGGAATCAAATATAACCAGGTATTGTACTCATATAAAAAGTTTGGCAAAGAAATTATTCCCATTGACTTCAAGGTAAAAAACAAAACAAAATTATGACAATAATATAGCATGAATAGCATTTGTATCTAGCTTTTTTTTTGTGAAATCTTTGACCTCGGATACAATGATAGTCATTCTCTGTTTAATCTTTTCATACGGGAGCAATATTTGGTCATGTTTGATACCATAAAAAGTTTTAGGATTTTTTGGACTTTTTTATTTACTAAATTATTTTCGAACATAGGAGGGTGAAGCACCTGGGTACTCCTACGTATTTTCGACATTTTCATCCCAAAATATAGATTAATGGACCTACGTAGGAAACCTTCAAGAGCATGTTAGGTAGACTGCAACAATTGAAACAGGCTGCATGCGTCAAATGAGCCAGGCTAAGGAGACCTGGTTGAGAAAAAACAATGTACGCATGTAATTTGGTCTGATGCATGGTGATTGATGGTAATTTCCGTTGGTAGCATGCATTGTTTGTTTGTGTCTACTTCTCGCATGCGCTCTGGGAGGAGGATGCAACTTCACACGAAAAAAAAGATAATCTTTCTCAGACCGTGATCCGCGCGAGTCTGCATGTGTGGAAGCAGATGAATCAGTGATATGTCTATTTTACATCATGTTTTCCTACTATTATTTATAATATTTTTATATATACTAATACTTTATGAAGTAATTCTAATGTCTTTTCTTTTATAATATGCAAGGCTTACACAAAGATGGAGAATACCGGTAGCTGAAATTCTGGACCTAAAAAGGCTATGTCAGGACACCTATTATGTACATCTTCAAACAAGCTAAAAATTTACGGAGAATTATTTTGAAATATATAAAAAATAATAGAGCAAATAACTACTGGAGGGGGCCACCTGGTGACCACAAGACACCAGGGCGTGCTAGGCCCCCCAGGCGTCCCCTAGTGGGTTGTGGTCAGCCCAGTCCACCTTCGGTGCCCATCTTCTGGTATATAGGTCATTTTGACCTATAAAAAAATAGGGAAAACTTTGTTTTTGCCACTCTAATTTTTGCCCACTTTACTTATGCCACTCTAGAATTTGACATCTTACTTTTGCCACTCTTAGCTTTTGACAATACATCACAAATGCCATTCAGTGGCAAAAACAATAATTTTTCATTTCACTTTTGCCACTCTTAAGTTTTGCAATGTATCACAATTGCCATTATGAAAATTTTGCTTTTGCCACTGAATGGCAAAATTGATATATTGTCAAAAGCTATGAGTGGCAAAAGTGAAGTGTTAAATTCTAGAGCGGCATAAGCAAAGTGGGCAAAAGCTAGAGTGGCAAAAACAAAATTTTCCCGAAAAAAGGAGAGGACTTTCGGGACGGAGCGCCGCCGTCTCGAGGTGGAACTTGGGCATGAGCACTTTTGCCCATCGGAGAAGTGATTCCGCCGGGGGAATTTCCCTCCCGGAAGGGGAAATCGAAGCCATCATTATCACCAACAACCCTCTCATCTTTGGAAGGCCAATCTCCATTAACATCTTCAACAACACTATCTTCTCGCAAACCCTAATTCATCTCTTGTGTTTATCTTTGTACTAGAACCTCAGATTGGTATCTATGCGTGACTAGTACTCTTGATTACATCTTGTAGTTGATTACTATATGGTTTATTTGGTGGAAGATTATATGTTCAGATCCATTATGCTATTTAATACCCCTCTGATCTTGAGCATGAATATTATTTGTGAGTAGTTACTTTTGTTCTTGATATCACGGGAGAAGTCATGTTGCAAGTAAAGATGAGAACTTGATATGTGTTCGATATTTTGATGATATATATGTTGTGATTCTCTTAGTGGTGTCATGTGAACGTCGACTACATGGCACTTCATCATCTTTAGGCCTAAGAGAATGCATTGTGGAGTAGTTATTAGATGATGGGTTGCTAGAGTGACAGAAGCTTAAACCCTAGTTTATGCACTACTCCGTAAGGGACTGATTTGGATCCAAATGTTTAATGCTATGGTTAGATTTTATCTTAATATTTTTCTCGTAGTTGCGGACACTTGCGAGGGGGTTAATCACAAGTGGGAGGTTTGTTCAAGTAAGAACAGCACCCAAGCACTGGTCCACCCACATATCAAATTATCAAAGTAGCGAATGCAAATCAAACCAACATGATGAAAGTGACTAGATAAAATTCCCGTGTGCCCTCAAGAACAATTTGCTTATTATAAGAGACCATTTTGGCCTATCCTTTGCCACAAAAGGATTGGGCTACCTTGCTGCACTTTATTTACCGTTATCGTTACTTGTCTGTTACAAATTATCTTGCTATCAAACTACCTGTTGCCGACTATTTCAGTGCTTGCAGAAAATACCTTGCTGAAAACCACTTGTCATTTCCTTCTGCTCCTCGCTAGGTTCGACACTCTTACTTATCGAAAGGACTACGGTTAATCCCCGATACTTGTGGGTCATCAATCAGCTGTTCTCCTCAGTCAGGCCCGATGGGGCTTTAAACACTGTGTGATGCAGGAATCAGATGCAACCCGGGCAAGCAAACACCATGCGAAACAAAAGATTTCTTCCACATGTAGTCTACCTACCACCATCCGGGCTACCAAACGCGCCCCAACAACTTTATAGTATGCCGCTTTTGACCCCTCGGCCACTCTCCCCTTTCGGGGATACGCCCTCAAATAAAAGGGTTCCTGAATAAAAAGGATGACGACCTTCGATCTTAAGTTAAGAAGAGCAGATGGAACTATTAAATTTGCTGGCATTTTGGGAGAATAAATAAGGGCATTTAGTAAGTTCATAACAATTTATGTAAAGCAAAGGGGCAAAGCTTCTAGGACAGCCCTCACGGCCATCATCGGCCTCCCCCAGCTCCCCTCCTTCGTCGCTTCTAGCTAAGCATCTTTCGATGGAGGAAAGGAGGTGATTAGTTGGTTTTGGCGAAGCAGCGAGTTCATGAAGGTGCCCTGATTCTAGTCAGATGACTTGTCTGACGGTACAATACACCGGGGTGGCCTAGTGCCCTTTGAGATTCAGTTTGAATAGCAGAAGGTGCATGTACCTTTTCCTCAAGGAGTGACCTAGGGTTATTGAACCCATGAGAGGATGAGCACTACGACACAGAGTCAGACAAGTTATTGTTGTCGAATTAAATTGTAGTTTTTTAACCAGACCTTTAAAAACCTTTTTGGGTGTAAACACTGGTTAAAATAGGCATGGGTACGAGGTCCTACCATGTCTCTAGATGTGGGCTCGCTGCGTCTGGTTTCTTATTTCACCTTAGTTCCGAAAAGAGATATATGTGGAGGAAGTCGGTATAGAGACATCTTTTCAAGTCAAGTATACTTATCTACATAGTTGCTCTTTTGAGTTAAGTCTTGGATAAGTTCCATTTATGTTAGTCTAGTGATAGGGCGCTCTTGAAGCTTAAGCTTTACTGGGGTTGTCTGGTCCGGACTCCAGTTCTCCTTACTGGGGATGCTTGCTCTTACAAATGTTGATTCCCCTAGTTACATCGACTCATAATATTCCCGCTACAAACCGATTATACCACAAACAATATCTCCTTTGCCCCCTCCCGCCGCCATGTTATTTCCATAGGAACAACATCATACTCAACATTGTTGCTATCATTGATCGCCTTAGCGCTCCGGGGCATGATCCAAACGGCCAAGGTGCGAAGTATCAAGTAAAGTGAATGGGCCTAAAAAGCTCTGTTATTTAACTTTAACAAAGTCCTTATCTAGTATACGAAGCAACGAATTGAATTTGTTGTATGTATTGTCTTATGCAGACAACAATGGTTTCTAGAGTGAGTCCCCCATAGGTGGATGTTGAGGGAAACATAGCACGAGCCTTTTATTTACGGCTTTGGATGGCTGGAAAGACACTGGTGAACAATCACATTGAAGATCCAGCCCTATTCCCCATCCTGACCTAAACTACTGATGGAACTTCATGCGAATCTATGGATTTTGGATAGAGTGGGTTAATGAGAGATTACCCCACAAGTCAATCTATAACTTACTCCTCGACTAACCTTTTAGCTAAGCTTTCCCTGGTGCATTTGGTCTACATTGGATAGAGGAAGAGCTCACAAGCAGCATCTTCTTCTTTGTTTAAGTGAAAGATGTCTCAGATTCGAAGGTACTCCATCTTCTTTTGATCTATTGTACCTAAGTGTAGGCTAGTCTTCTCCTCCAGGATGAGAACAACCCAAATCAATCATCTAAAAAAATACCCGACCGAGGAAAGAACCCTCAAACAAAAGGTCAAAATAGAAGGAGTGAATCGATGCCTTCCGTGATATTTACGTGCGTTGTTTTGTGCATTCTTGCCTGCATAAATGGTCTAAATGACTTCTTCGGTAGAGCATTGAGCACTACCTATCTTTTATTTGTTGGATTTTATCCATTCTCAAAATGCTTTATGCATATGAACAAAGATTGTGGGGTCATTGAAGTTATACAGAGTAGCTACCCAGTTCTGACGTTCAGAGTTGGTTGCGGGAGTGTCGTGCCATGACTGCTAACATGAAATTTCACCTCAACAGAGCTAACCAACAATTGAAAACGCAAGGTGGCAAGGCTTTCTGATTGCTCCTTCCATATCGGCAAATATGGTTTTCTTAAAGTTAAAGCCATATATGCTAACAAAGCTTGGTGGCATAGCGAGCTAACCAGGACCCATACTTCCAATACTTTAGGCCTTACAAGATTCTAGCATGTGTTGGTGTTGTTCCATATTAACATCGGGAGCTACCTTCAACTTCTCAAGCATACCCTGTATTTTTTTATGTGTCTAAGCTTCGACGTGTTGTTCCCCCGTCCACTTCTCAGGTATCCTCTCATTTAGCATCTAAGACTGACAACCCCTCAGTCCCAGTGCAAGGTTTGATGAATCATTACTAAAAGCAATAAGGTGAGATCAACTCCTGGATTACGGCTTGATTCTCTGGTTCGAGTCAGTGCACTGGACAATACTTGGGAGGACCCCATCGCCCCGAAGACTCGTTTTCCTTAATTATGCACTGGCTTGGGGTCAAGCACTTTCTCAATTAAGGGGGAATGTTAGCGCTTCTACTTCGACTACTCGTGCTCCGATTGACGGTGTCCTAGACTAGGGGGTACTCACCACATTGTCTCCCGACCAGCTGGATAGGGCCGAGTGTTGGGGAACGCAGTATTTCAAAATTTACCTACGATCACGCAAGATCTATCTATGTGATGCATAGCAACGAGAGGGGAGAGTGTGTCTACGTACCCTCGTAAACCGAAAGCAGAAGCGTTTAGTAACGCGGTTGATGTAGTCGAACGTCTTCGAGATCCAACCGATCCTAGCACCGAACGTACGGCACCTCCGTGTTCAGCACACGTTCAGCTTCGATGACATCCCTCATACTCTTGATCCAGTTACGGCCAAGGGAGAGTTCCGCCAGCACGACGGCGTGGTGATGGTGATGATGAAGTTACCGGCGCAGGGCTTCACCTAAGCACTACGATGATATGACTGAGGTGTGTTTCTGTGGAGGGGGACACCGCACACGGCTAAGAGAAACTTTGGTGTGCCCCCTCCCACGTATATAAAGGGGGGAGGAGAGGAGGCCGGCCATAGGGGGCGCGCCATAGGGAGGAGTCCTACTTGGACTCCCGGTCCAAGTAGGATTCGCCCCCCTTCCTATTCCAACTAGGAGAAGGAGGGAAGGGGACGGAGGGGAGAAGGAAGGAGGGGGCGTCGCCCCCTCCTAGTCCAATTTGGACCAACCCCCATGGGGGGGGCGCGGCCACCCCTTTAGGCCCCTCTCTCCTTTCCCCTAAAGCCCATTAAGGCCCATTACTCTCCCGGGGGGGTTCCGGTAACCTCCCAGTACTCCGAAAAATACCCAAAACACTTCAGAACCATTCCGGTGTCCGAATATAACCTTCCAATATATCGATCTTTATGTCTCGACCATTTCTAGACTCATCGTCATGTCCGTAATCTCATCCGGGACTCCGAAAAAACTTCGGTCATCAAATCAGATAACTCATAATATAAATCGTCATCGAACGTTAAGCGTGCGAACCCTACGGGTTCGAGAACTATGTAGACATGACCGAGACACATCTCCGGTCAATAACAAATAGCAGATGGATGCTCATATTGGTTCCTACATATTCTACGAAGATCTTTATTAGTCAAACCGCATAACAACATACGTTGTTCCCTTTGTCATCGGTATGTTACTTGCCCGAGATTCGATCGTCAGTATCTTCATACCTAGTTCAATCTTGTCACCGGCAAGTCTCTTTACTCGTTCCTAATGCATCATCCTGCAACTAACTCATTACTCACCACTACAAAAAAAAGACACATCCGTGACATTTTGGGCCGAACGAAATTTTTTTGTGTCATACATATGACACTTCTATGACGATAATTGTGACAAAACCCGGTATCATCATAGATGTGGTGGGCTCCTACTTCTATGACAAAAAATCATGACAAAATGGGCTTTTCGTCCTAGGCGGGCCGGAGACGCAGCTGCATGACATTCTTTGGGCCGTCTATGACGGAAAAAAACCGTGGTAGAAGCGACGGCGAGGAAAATTTCGGGGAGTTCCTGGTTACGGTGGGAGGTCGGGGGCCGAGCGATGTGCGCTTCTCTCGTACACGTACGCACGTGTGTGCGAGGCGTTGGCTCTAACTGAACCCGAGCAAGGCGTTGGGCTCTAACTGAACCCGAGCGATTGCACTGCAGGCTACGCGTTACTGAACCCGAGCGATCGATCGATGGCTGTTAACTGAACCCGATCGAGCGATTCCTTCGCTACTGCTAC
>NC_041386.1:2576171-2596613 GCF_002162155.2 Triticum dicoccoides | reverse complement strand
GGTGGATGAACAGGACCCCGTGGTGTTGCCTCTGGATGAACAGGACCCCGATCGATCGAGCCGGTTGGGGCTGGATGAACAGTACCCCGTGGAGGGCTGGATGAACAGGACCATCCCGTGGAGGGCAGGATGAACAGTAGACGATGGAGGGCAGGATGAACAGTAGCCCGTGGAGGGGTGGTTGAACAGGAGCCCGTGGAGAGGGCTGGTTGAACAGTAGCCGGTGGAGTAGTGCGCGGTGGAGGCTGGATGAACAGGAGCCCGTGGATGAACAGTCGCAGGTGGAGGCTGGAGGAGGTCGACGATGGATGAACAGTAGCTCGTAGAGGCTGGAGGGGGTCGACGGTGGAGATGAACAGTATCCCGTGGAGTCCCGTTTTGCGGTACGCCACACCCCTCCCGATGAACATGACCCCCGTTTCGACCGTAGGAGGTCCGTTTCCTCCGTTTTGCGGTACGCCAGACCCCTCCCGATCAACAGGATCCCGTTTCGAACGTGGCTGGTCGAATACAAGGCCGTTTCCTCCGTTCTGCGGTACGCCAAGCCTCGTTTCCATCTCCTGTTCCATCCAAGCCCTCCCGATGAACACGACGCATTCCGTTGCCTCCCCATGAACACGACGCATTTCGTTGCCTCCCCATGAAAACAACAACGACATTGTTTCTCCGTTCCGACCCAGCCATGTACACGAGCCCTGGCCGTACGTATGCGCGAGTAGGCGTTCGAGAGCCCGCCCGTATGTACACATACGTGGCCGTATTTTCTTTCTTGCACCCTGGCCGTTGTACGTACGTGTACATGCTACATGCACGCCTCTACTACGACACGTGCACGCCTCTACATCGACCAGTATATATGTACGTACACGTTCGCGACCAGACAATGCTACGTACGCTTCGACCAGGTGGGTCCCGACTGTCAGGCACTTCCTTGCGTGTGAAGATGTAGCTGGTGGGTCCCAGCAGTCATGGGCAAACGTTTTTTTCGTGAAATATGGTGGCCCGTCCGGTGGGTCCCCGCTGTCAGGTGGAGGAATAATTATTTTGCGCGTAATAAGGAGACACTTCCTTGCTGCGGTTGTGGACCCAGCTGTCAGCGTCTCCACGCACAGTACTCTTTCGATGGAAGTCGATCGTTGACCACATTGACCACGCCGCGCCGAGAGCACCACGGCGGTGGACGACGGCGAGGCCTAGGAAGGGGACGACGCGGAGCCGGGGAAGACGCGGCAGTGGAAGCCCGCACGGAGGGGAGTACGAGGGTTCATTGGTTCGGCTGCGGTGTGAGGCTGCCCTCGTCGCAGGGTCTGGCCAGCGGTGGGAATAGTAGGGGGCGGTGAGGCCTCCACGGCAGCACGGCCGGCCACGGGAGGCAGGAGCATGCGGCACGACCGGCGCTGCTTTGGGCGTCTGGAGCAAGAAGACCAGAGGTTGAAGAAACACTACGGCCGTTGGATGGACATCGTACGGTCACTGGATTTAGAATCGTTCATATTGACTAAGTTGACAAAGCCCTTCGTCCACGTCAACTTAGTAGGCCCACAAGTCAGCCTCCCACCAAGGTGGGTCCTAGTTAGCCGGGGGAGTATTCATTTTTTTGTGCGTAATAAGGAGGCACTTTCGGTGGGTCCGAGTTGACAGCGGGGGAAACGTTTTTTTCGCAAAATACGGTGGCCCGTCCGGTGGGTCCTAGCAGTCAGGGGAAGAGATTTTTTTCGCAAAATACTGGTGGCCCGTCCGATGGGTCCCCGTTGTCAGGTGGAGGAATAATTATTTTCCGCGTAATAAGGAGGCACTTCCTTGCTGCGGCCGTGGACCCAGCTGTCAGCCTGTCCACGTACAGTACTCTTCCGATGGAAGTCGGTCGTTGACCACATTGACCACGCTACGTCGAGAGCACCACAGCAGTGGACGACGGCGAGGCATAGGAAGGGGACGACGCGGAGCCGGGGAAGACACGGCAGTGGATGCCCACGCGGAGAGGAGTATGAGCGTTCACCGGTTCGGCTGCGGTGTGAGGTTGCCATCGCCGCAGAATAACATGGGGTGTGGGTGAGTAGAGGGATGCCTTGGCCAGCGGTGGGAGTAGTAGGGGGCGCTGAGGCCTGCGCGGTAGCACAGCTGGCCACGGGAGGCGGGAGTAGGCGGTCCCGCCGGCGCTGCTTTGGCGGCTAGAGCAAGAAGATCAGAGATTGAAGAAACACGACGGCCGTTGGATTGACATCCAACGGTTACGTCTGCTAGAATCGTTTGTTGACGTATATAATAACTAAAATCTTGCATACACGTCAACTAAACAGGCCCACAAGTCAGACCACTTCCTATTTTTTTAATAATCTATATATAGCTCATGGCAACTTCTTATGCAATTTACTGCAGTCATTTTTTTGGTTGGCCAGGGCCAATTTTGCATATTTCTGTGGGTTCCAAACTATTTTTAATACCGAAATGTCCAGCCAGATTTAAAGTACTTTGAAGATATATTTAAATTAGGTTAATGCCCAGTGAAATAGGAATCTGAAAATGTGATAAAATTTAGAAATTATAATGTAATTGCCAATTTGTCATCTGTTTTTATATTTACAACCCATTTCATATTACTTTCAAGATTCGCACGCGTCTTGAAAGAGTTGCAGCCCATCAGGGCATAGAAAAATAAGTAGGCCTGGATTGGGTATTCTGCAGAAAAAATAAATTGGGCTCATTTTCACAAAGAAAAAATAGCTGGGCTGGTCACATGGTGAACATAAAATATAAGCCTGGGCTAGACGGGCCACAGCCCAGTTCAAACTCTGCTCCGTCTCAACAGTACCAAACAAAAAAATACTGCTCGAGTAGCTACGTCCCAGGTGTCAGCCGATCTTGTGTTGTTCTCTTGTCTATTGACTATATACGCTCATAATGTCGTGGGTCCCAGATGTCAGGAAAACACTAGGAGGAAGCATTTTATTTTTTTTCCACACGCTGACGTGGTGGGCCCCTACTGTCATCCTCTCCACATACTTCTGCCGATTCCTGTTGTTTGTTGACCATGTTGACAACGCGAGAGGGTGGTGCCGCAGCGAGCGCACCAAAGCGCGCGGAGGACGTCGGCGTTAACGTTTAGGAGACGGTGGGGCGGTGATGCGTGCGTTGAGGCGCAGCCAGCCGTGGGAGGCGGAAGCAGGCGGCCCCGCCATTGCTGGTTTGGTTTTGGCGGCTGGAGGAAGATAGGACTGAAGAAACACGACAGGATGTAAAAGCAGCAGGAGTACTTAACAACCTTAACTGAAACCAGCAGGGGCACTTAACAACCAAAGCTGAAAGCGGTATGAGTACTTATACAGGTTCAACCATACAAAGCACACCTCGAACAGTGCTACTTTGCCTAAAGTTAACCAAGGGTGAGGCCGCCAAGCCCCAGGACAAGTCCCAGGCGCCACCCCGCGCATCCACAACCTTCTGAAAGCGGCTTCATCTCGCAACGTGGTCAATAAACAAGATATTCGCTTTAGAGCCATGGAAAAGCATGAACATAATCTTCTGTCCTATTCTCCAAGATGGACGGGCCTTCATTATTTGAGACCACCCATGAATAAGTATCTTTTCACCTCGAAGGGGAATTGAGTAGGTCAACATAAACATCATGTTGTGACCAAGCGCAAGTCTGACCCGACCATGGTCAGGCATCTGTATAGGAACAATAGAACTCGGCAGTTCCCGTTTCAAGAAGATCACAGCTGTAAAACTGTGTATAAGCAATAGTTTATGAACAACATATATAACAGAAAACAGCTCATACCATAAGTTTCTCAACACAGTGGACCTGTTCAACGAGTGCAGCAGTGGCACACATATCCCACGTGGCCTTCCACCATTGAAACGCCCCACAAGGACCTCAAGACGATCAATAAAGTGTAGGAACTTGTGGATGTCGATCCAGTCACCTTCAGTTCCATTAGTAATAGCCGAGTTATTATAGAGTAACAAACGAGCAGCCTCCTTAACTCTGAAAAAACCTACACGTGCCACCAATTATAAGAAAATATTAGTTAGAAGTAGCATCTTTGTGAGAGATTCGTTGCTACTTCTAAAGTTAAATTGTGATTAGTTAGACAGAATAGGTGGATTAAGAAGTAATCGAGGCAATAAGCAAGAACCAGATACAAAACTAACATGGATGAACAATTGGAACGACGTCGGGGTGGAAGATCGCAGTGAAGATGAGACCAGGTTCTGCTATTTCCATCAACATTCATGCGCCAACTTTCAGTCCGTAACACTTGAGAAAGTTTATCCAAGTTCGGCCATAAAAAAGCAGCGATCTTCTTGGTTCATGAACCCAACTCGAAACTTATATCCATGGCTTGTCTTCACTGTGACCATTAAACTAGTGTATTCGGTTATGGCAAGGCCGAGCATCTTGAGTACACGTGTTCTGGTAGAGCAAATAATACACTGCAGGAAAAATAATATGAGAACACAACATGTTCAAAAAAAACCCACCCACCCGGATAGAAAAGAGGATTCTAGGAACATACTATGCGCGTTTCAAAATGCTGTGTTAGGATGAGAAGGAACAAGTGTGGCATCTCGCCGAGGGAGCAGAAACCTGTAGGGTACTCGCACTTTGGGCACTGCAAATGAAACACACTAGATTCAGTAGGAAGAAAAATGCATCAACTGTGGCGGCTGCCATCCTAGGATTACCTGTGACCAAGGGACTTGGGTTTATCGGGGATGGATGAAGAATTCGTACCTGGTTCTCCATGAGAAAACCATATGCAATCGCCGAGAGGGGGTTTTCTCTGAACAATCAGACGAGGGAGAAGGGGATTCAGGCCCAGTGAAATATTGCCGCTTCGTCCGTCCAGCTTACTGCTAAAGCTGGAAAGGGGGGGTTGTGATTTGACGGCTCATTGGGCATTACTGCGGTGCTACGACCGGGGTGTGTCTACCGTGAAGTTGTGCACTCTAATTTGTGCATATGGCATGTGGACCCCGTTGCCGGTTGCCCCACATATCAGCGAAAGGAAGTAGAAAGACAGGAGTAACTAGTTACACATAAATATATTTTTTAACAGAGAGATACTCCCTCTGTAAAGAAATATACAAATCTTTTATATCACAGGCTCACCTTGCCGAGAAATATACTCCCTCTGCAACGCACAGGCATTATGGGGGTTCATCTGAGAATATAATTCTCAGTTTTTTTGAGGGATAAAAGCTGCTTTATTGAAGATTAACAGTCATAGGTATACAAATAATTTCGGGGGTTCCTGTGAGCCAAAGATGGCGTCCACAGGGCAAAGAAGTAGCAGCTTTTGCGAGCACATGCGCTTCAACATTACACTCGCGTTTTTCATGTATGATCTCCATGGTTTGGAACATATTCTTCTTCATCTTGATCTCGTCCATAATAACTTTGCTGGCCCCAAGTATGCATCTCCGATATGCTTGACTGTTGCTGAACAATCGGTGCTAATCTGAACTTGTTGCAGGTTTAAGTCAAGAGCCAGAGATAGCCCCTCGCAACATGCCATTGCCTCTAGGATCTCTGGATCAGTAACACTTTCGCACACCAGTGTCGATGCTCCAAGGAAGAAGCCTGTATGATCCCGGCTCACAACTACCAGGGCTCCCCTTTCACCATTGCGAGATAACACAACATCAACATTCATCTTCGCCCAACCCACAGCAGGAGGAGGACACCACTTCTGCACTGTGCTAGTGCTTCTCGAAACCAGGTTCTGGACTTTGGGCCACAGGCCGACCCTGCATGTTTGGGGGGGCCCATGTGTTCTACCTCAACGCTTTTGATATTGCAAGCGATCAGTACGGCACTGGTTTTAGATGTTGTCGCAAGGCGAATACACAAAATTGAATAAAGCACGGCAGCTGTTGGAATGAAATCGAACGACAGTTCCTAACCAGCAATCAGAGTTGCAATTCTATCAACGATATACCATGTGATAAATAATACTATCGTACTACTTATACACACAGGACACTTGTTTCACCATGCCAGATTATTACATCAAAATCTCTCGGAGGATAGATCAGTTAGGCAGTTGCGTGCTGCTACTGAAGAATTTGAAAGTTGATTTGGACCAGCTCTCCTTGCCGAGAAAGTTTGATTTTGACATCATCCCCTACCGCAAGATATGATTTAGATTTGAACCTTGACCATCCTTTAGCATCAATCATCATGCGACCATCCTTTGTACTTACGATATTTTGAGCAGGTTCATTCACACCAAGGCTGCGCATGGTAAGAGAAACTTGGCCGCGGTCGCCCGGATTGTTGAACGACTCCCTCGTTGCTCTAGGAATTCTCTGTTTGCAAACAAGAAGACATACCCAAACAGTTAGATCAACACAGTGAATCATGTGAAACAACATGGAAAGAAAAAAGAACGAAGCACTTGGGCAGCCAATGCTTACCAAGAAGGTGGACATGTCGGTTTTTGTAAGGACTTTGGTATATGAAGTGCGAACTGCAGCCCAGTCTGTTGCCGGTGCAACTGCACGGGCCGGAGCAGATGCAAGTGCAAGTGTTGGTGCAGGTGCCAAAGCCGCTGCTGCTGCCGGAGATGGTGCTCCTTGTAGAGCTGGTGCCGGTGTCGGAGCAGGTGCCGGTGTCGATGCCCGATCCTCTGGTAGATCAGACTGATCCGCTGACGCAGTCGGTGCCCAATCCTCAGCTGGATCAGACTGAGCTGTTGCCGCTGTCAGTGCTAGAGCAACTGTCGGTGCTTGATCTGTGCGAGACAGCGGCGATCATGTCTGGTCTGCTATGATCAGCTTTCTAACTTGACTAGGATCCGTGACCGTGATCCAGTTTTTTTCTTCATTTCTTTTAAATGCGAGAAGGACTAATTGTGGCGTTTTTGTTAAACCAAACTGTAGTTCATCATAGGGATTCAGCTTGTACTCATACAACAGACTGATCCATTTTTTTCCAGTAATATAAGTGGTGGACAGTGCCTTCGTTACTGACACGACATAAGAAGTGAAACCTGCAAAAATAGCCATCGTAGAGCAAACCAAACGGTTTATTCTGTGATGAATGTCACATGGCAAAACTTGCATCATAAAATTGCAGGAAAAGAAAGAAAACATGACATTAAATCAATAAGATTTAGACAGTAAATCAATAAGATTTACTTGATGTGACATGAGTGAATCCTTACCAGGAAATCACTATGTTGAAGTACTAAACAGAAGATTGATCGTCCAACTATGCGTGGCATGTAGGGGCCCCGCCTACTCCCATAAGCAGGACAGTCCAAAGGTCGTGACAAATCGTATGGACCGAACATCCATGGGGCTGGAAATCCTGGTGGGTGTGATAAACCCTGCAATGCATACAGATATTGGAGTGTAACCATAATTGATAGACCGTCCTCACAAAAACATGATATGGATACTTCAAAATATACAGACTGAATTAAGTGGACAGACATTAACATAGACCGTTCTTAGGACTGACCACACACCAAAAGCGGCAGTACTAATAAACAATACAGGGTTCACAAACACAAATCAAGTACTGAACAATAGTACTTACTACAGACAAGCAAAGTTGCACTAACTAAACTCTGCAGACTATTTTTTGCCACTGACCTACGCGATGAACCCCGCATAACTGACTAGGCCATGGACTTCGTGTGAGATGTCTACATGCACCATCACCATCTTGTCAACCTTGGAGAACCTAACAGAGTGGTCTTTCCACTCATAAACATGATGATGATGACAGGCCGCATCAGATTTGTTGGGAAGCTTTACAAGAACCACACCCTTCGTAATCGAAGGCACAGCCAGGAAATTGTTGTGGTCAAGTACAACCTCGAGAACACGCCTGACAACAATGCTACAGGAAAACACTAGTTCAGGACACATGGCGACAAGGACACAACAGCTGGATAGTTCAGCAGTAGAACTCATCATGAGGTCTTCCAGTTCACACGGCATGACTTTGAGAACTTCATCTCCACCGCGGACCTGGTTCTAATTCAAACAGAAACCATATTTTATTACTACCTCCGTTCAGAAATATAAGATGATTTTCGATATTATACTCCATATATGACTACATATACGCACAGAAATGAGTGAACAAAGACACTAGAACATGTCTTCAAAGGCATGAGAGCGGAGGGATTACATGCAATATCCATAACACAAGTTACTGAGGCAAATATACCCTCTTAAAAGGTAGCATTGGTGTTCATAAAGTACTCCCTCCGTCCCAAAATTCTTGTCTTAGATTTGTCTAGATACGGATGTATCAAGTCACATTTTAGTATTAGATACATCCGTATCTAGACAAATCTAAGACAAGAAATTTGGGACAGAGGGAGTAGTTGAAAGTAATCTATAAGAAATCAGTGTCAACCTCTCGCATGTTTTGGTCAAAAGAGGAATTTAGAACCGTCATTTGGCACACAAAAATCACATGCAAGATCACCCAGAAAGTTGTACTACTAGTACTAGTACTGCGTGTTAGATGAAAAAACACGATCAAGATCGAGAAAAAGATTGTCAATAAGAGATATTACCTGGACTTGCTTAATGAGGGATCTCGGAGAGGGGGGCTTGGACAGGGCGATGGCTTTGAGATTGTCTGCGGTAGTCTCGGCGGGGTGCTTGCGCTTCTTCGTACCATGAGCCTCGACGGTTTCGGCCGGAGCCATAGACCGGTGCTCCAGCGTCCATCAAGAAACGGTCAAATAGAAATAAAAGAAAATAAACCATAATCACAAACCCAAAAGAAGAAAACAGAGGGATTTATAGGACCAGTCTCAGGGTTGCAAGATCGGGCCTTGGCCAGAATCAACACCATTGATGTGCTCACCTTTCCTTCTTTGGGAGAGAAGAACAATGGCAGAAGCAGGTCGGGGTTTTCTTGAAGAAATGAGAAACAAGATGAGGCAGAAGTGAGGGTTGGGTAGAGAGGAAGCTGAGAGAGAAGAGTGAAATGATGGTTGCTTCGTCCATCCAACTTACTGCTGGAAAGGAGGGGGTTTTGTGATTTGACGGCTCATTGGGCATTACTGCGATGCTTCGATCGGGGTAGTCTACCGTCACTCTACTATGGAGTAATTTAGTGCATGGCTGGTGGACCCCGATGTTGGCTGTCCCACACGTTGGCGAAAGTGAGAAATTTAGTGCATGGCTGGAGGAGGATCCGCACGGTAGAGCGTGTCCACTATTTTTAGAAGAAAAAATGATTACAGCAAGCGTTTCCACTCTTACGACGGAGGAGTGCGAAACACGACAGCCACTTGAACATACACGGTGCTCCTACTACTAGGCATGTGCAGTGGTTCATACGTCAGTACTACACAATCTTGTTGCTAGTGTAGTAAGATATGATGATAACAAATGATGTTGTGCGCATGTCAACTACTCCTATATGTAACATAGTACCGCTTTTTCGACTATCCGGTCGAGAATGGACGGTGAGATCAATGTTAACAAAACTAAGTCCACAGCGCACGGAGAGTACGGTGCTACAGTACTCCACGAAACATGAACCATATGAAGGGTGTATGAAGGGTGCACGGGATGGGAGCAAAAGTTCCCTTCTCGACCCACTTTTGGGTGTTAGGAAGGGTGTATGAAGGGTGCACGGGATGGGAGCAAAATTTCCCTTCTCGACCCACTTTTGGGTGTTTGGCAGAGTGCATGAAGGGTGCATGAGTCCACACTAGTAGGTTGACAAAAATACACGAAGAGGAAACAACTATATTGAGATGAGAATGCAACCAAACACACCCACACGCTTTGTGCTACAGTGACTGATCTGCACCGTCTGAGTTTGATCCAACGGTCATGTTGTGCCGAGACATGGACATGCCCATGCAGAGGGCGCCTAAACACCACTGAAGTCCTTCTGCTTCTCGAGGCGCACGACGTTGGTGATGCAGGGTGCAACCGCCTGCAGAGCCCGCTCCCGGTCGACGGGAGCCAGCTCGTCAAAGATGGCGTCCAATGGCACGAATGGATTCCGGTGACGGAGCCCTGAAAGGATTCGCCCGGCAACGGCGACGGAAACCCGCAACCCCTCCTTGTCCAGCTCAGCCCCCACCATCGCGCGGAGATGGCTCAGCTCCTCGGAGGTATAGGTGAAGAAGGAGACCAGGTCAGGAAGCCGCAACTCGTTGAAGTCGACCGGGTGGTCGACGGGGTTTAGCCCGACGGCCGGCATCATCGCGCTGGCACGACGGTAGGCATCGCGCAGCCGCAACGCGTGTGTGGCAACTTTGTTCACGAAGTGGCTGAGGCGATCCTGGACCTCGTCACGATCGGCCCGCTCGCGCTCCAGCTGGCTCCCCAGACGGCCTATCGTATCTCCCGCTTTCTGCAGCAACGCCGCCGACGCCTCGAGCATCATTGTGGTGGACGCCTGCCGCATTTGAAGCTCCATGAACTCCCGCACATAACGGAGGAGCATGGCACTCCTCTCCTCCTTGAGCTCATGGAGCTCCACGTCCTTGGCCCTGAGCTCCGCATCCTTGGCATGGAGCTCCTGTGTCAGGAGCCTCACCTCGGACTTCATGATCTGCTCCGCCGCCATGGCACCAGGTAGAAGCAATGGGGAGAGGAAGCAAAGGGGGCGAAACGGCTCAAAGGAAATGCAATCTACGGGAAGGCGGAGGGAGCAGGGAATCTTTTGGTTTTCACCACGGTAAAACACTAGTCGACGACTTCTCACATCAGGGAGCAGTGGGTACAGGCGGAGTCATCATGACTAATTGCTGCCGCGCCTGCTCCCGTCAATCAAAAAATTAAAAATCCTACCGCGCCTGCTCCCATCAATCAAAAAATTAAAAATCCTGCCACACCCAATCACCAGAGCAACACCGCGGTGGATATTTAAATTTACCTGCCGAGAAGTAGATAAAAAAGGGGTAAAAAAACAAATGTGGCGGCGGCCTAGCTAATCGGTCAAACTAGCCCAACTAGCTAGCCATCGTGCTTCACTGATGTACTCGGCGGGAAAGGTGGTCTTTCGTGATTTGACGACTCATTTACTTGCTTTGGCGCTACGACCGAGGAGGACCCAGAAAATGCGCAGTAGGGCGTCCCACGTCAGGAAGAATATATGCGTGCACCACCCGGGAGGACCCTGAAACCGCGCGGTAGGGTGTGCCACGTCTCGGCACAGAGGAAAAATGTGCGTGTAAAAATATACTGTATCAGACGTAGTACCTATGATTCGACCTCGAGACCCAGCCAGTCGGTTGAAAACACCCCACTAGCCACACAGCTTCATCATGCAAATGTGGCACGGAGGATGGATGTGGTTAGCTCCGTCATGACCAGCCACAACGTCTCTTGTTCTAGGCGATTCTTCTATTTTCCAAGTTTTTTTAGTTGTAATAACACCACGGCAAGCTAGCGCCGCTCTTCATGTGTGCTCGTGCAAAGGTTAGACGATGGAGAGAAGAGAGATTGAGATCGCAGACATGGGACCCACCAGTAAGTGAGATAACGGTCATGCACGTGTTGACGAGGCACTCCCTCTACTCTACTCAACGCAAGTACTTTATAAAATCAAGTTATGGGACAAAGCCAACAACCGTTCGTTTTTTCAGGCTATCGACTTATGCTTTGTAGTCCAGGTTGCCAGTTCGAATCTTGTCTTTCAGATTTGTTAGTTTTAGGTCCAAATTTGATTAATGACAAGTGGAACCCCCGTGTGTTGTTCCGATATTTCAGTGTAGGATGGTTTTTTTGAACAAACACTTTGCGCGGTTAGACAAGTAACGGCATGAGTTACACATTTTTTGCAAGTTTATGAACAAAAATGATAACGGCATAGAATATCACATCCACCCCGCAGCTTAGATACTATGGTGATACGAGTTTTTACATCGTTGGAAGTGAGATCCAATGGCTTGGGAGTAGTCTTTGTAATTATGCGCAATTTCCAAACTCTCCAAAGGTTTTTTTTGCAAATAAAACATTCAGGTCTCGTGTGTGCCGCTGCATCTTCGATCCAACGGCTCCCCGGTGCTCATATTAGGTGCTCCCCGTAGCTTAATTACCCGCTATGGTGATTGGAGTAGTTGTGGGCCGAATGCTATGAAAATATAATCTAAACCAACTGGAATAAATGCCTACACAAATTAATCCAAGGTTGGAGTTCCCCTCGCAATGTAAATAGCTCCGTCTTTGCGAGGGATGGAGAGGTAGTAGCTTCAACGCGTGGAAGATACGGTGTGAGAAAGCGAGGTCAATCGAGAGACATATAGATAGAGAGACAAAGTGAGTGTGGTCCGACATTCATTGAACAAATATATATGCTCTGGAGAGATATTGTCCGATTGAGCTTTTTGGCAAGGGTGAGGGCTGTAAGATAGAGCTTGAGAGATGATCTAGTCACAGACGTGTAGATATATTTTGTGCGTGGGAGGAAGCAAGGTCAACCGATCACATAGGGTCGCCGTGCGATCGAAAGAGTGAGACGGGTTGGAGAGAGTGACCTAGATAGACGATGTGCGTGAGAGAGTATACAATGTGAATAGGTCGAATTGGGCTCAACATGGTGATATATCGTTTTTGTCCGAGAAAGAGCGAGTTCAATTGAGACATACATAGAGAGAGAGATTGAGTGAGCGTGGCCCACCATGAGGTCGAAAGAGTGGTGGCGGCTTGGATGGACTGACCTAGATAGACAATCTGCATGAGAGAGTATAGAGTGTGTCGATTGAGGCCCGAACAGGGAGATATATCATTTGTGTGTGAAAGAAAACGAGGTTAAACGAGACTCAGATAAAGAGAGCAAGATTGAGCGAGTGTGGCCCGCCGTGCGGAAGAAAGAGTGAGACAGTCTCGAGGGAGTGACCTAGATATACAATGTGCGTGCGTGCGCATGCACGAGAGGTTGGGGGGCTAGATATGCAATGCATGTATTTAGCGCGAGAGGGTGAGAGGGAGAGGGGGGAGAGAGAGAGCTCGACATGGGGTGCAATGGCGGGTGTGTGAGGTAAATACATTTGGTAACAGAGTGGAAAAAGGGGTTGTGTAGTTGAGAGACTTAGAGATTGAAACATGGAGATAAAGAATGAACGTGTGTTGGAAACCGATAGCTTCCTAAGGTGATTAGGAGAGGAAGATTGACCGATACAGGAAGTATGTAGCGTTTGTGTTGGGGGGGGGCTAAAAACAACATTTGAATGTACATAGTATGAGACTTAATATCGATGTTTCAATTCGGTGTACATTGTAAGATTTGAATCGAGGACCAGGCATACGGGTAATTATTTCGAATTCATGCCATACTAAGTTTCGAAAAAGTTGACATTGACTCAGTTTGCTGTGCTATTTTGTAGGTCATATGTTTGAATCCATCCAAAAGTTTTCTCACTACCATGGTGTTCATCATATACATATGAATTTGTATTAAAAAGTAGCGTGGATATAGTGAAATGCGAAATCCATGTTAGAATTGGAGATCGCTACGTGACACATACTCTAATTCAAATAACTAACTATGTGACACACACTCTAATTCAAATAACTAATTATGTGACACACACTCTAATCCACGTTAGCGTGGGTACCGTTTCGATTTTTTTCAAATAACTCCTCATTAATTAATTTATAGTACTCCCTCTGTTCACTTTTATAAGACCTTGAAGACATTTCAGACAATGTGCAAAACAGTTCATTTTAAGTTGTCTGAAACGACTTACAAAAGTGAACGGACGGAGTATCTCATTTCGAATGACTAATTATTGCAAGGAAAACACGGGCATGGTAATACATACAGATTCGTTTGCAAATGAAACAAGATTCATTTGCATTCTCAAATGTAGGCGCACCAGGCAAACCAGGGTCGTGTCGGGGTGGACGCTGCTTCGGTGCCTTAAAGGCAACTGCCTTTGGGTCACTGACATGTGGGCCAGCCACCTGTTGGGCCCATATGTCATGGACACAAAGGCAGGTGCCTTAAGGCACCGAAGCATAGTCCTATCGGGGTGGTCGCGTGTGTCGGACGGACGCGTAGCACCCAGCCACCCACCCCCTCCCCCACCAAAAAAGGATGACAACAATATAAGTTCGCGCTTCCACGTTTCGGATTGAAATATCTGGTGGCCCCAATTCCAGCCCTGCAAAATCTCTCTTCTCCACCGTCCCCTTCAGCGCCCAGATTGCTCAAATCCCTAATTCGCCGCCAACCCTCGAATCGCCCCTCATCTCGTCTCTTTCCCCACCATTCCCCACCTCTGTGCCGGACAACGACGACGAAGAGGACGGTCACGCTTCACCACCGCACCGGAGCTACCTCATATACGCCCTCGTCCACCGCACCGGGTGGTCCACCGACAACGTTGGCCGCCGCAACCGACGTGCCTCAGACACCGAGTTCCACCGCATCAGGTGCGCTTCACCGACACCGTCTCCCAGCTCACCGGTGCTACTTCACCGAGCACATCATCGCACCCCCGCCCCCCGAGGCCTATGGGACTTCACCAACGGTCTCGTCCACCGCATCATAGCGCTCCGCTACCACTCAAGATCCGCATCCGTGCGCGGCCAGCCAACGCCAGTGCATCACCCTCAACGGCTCTGAAGTGACCCGTACTCTAGCTAGGCGAGCATGCCCAAACGCCGGCCCGAACTAGGTATCCACACATCACTCCCTTGTGCACTGTTCCGACGATGTTTGGATATCCTTTCACTGCTCTCTTAGCTTACACACCTATGCAACTCTGACCTTAACTCTTATTTCTTCTGAAGATATCATCTGAAACAAGCAAATCCATATTTTAGCGAAGCATGACGGCGCTACAGGATCTGGTACATATCACGCACACCCGTATAACCTTGTAAGTATCTGTCCTTCGGTACAACATCAAGGTTGATTCCTCTTATTTGATCAACCATTCGTCGTGTCAAAAATGCAGAGGGGGATGCAAGGAGCACAAGGCCTGCACATCCAAGCAAGTGGTAACATGGACTTGTACATGGAACATCCCAAGCGCAAGCAGAGCTGTAGTGAGCCTGTACAACGAGCTAGCGTAAGTCCCTGCATTTCATTTAATTCGTACTGGCATTCGTGTATGATTTGTGTGCAGTGGCTGATCCACGAATTCAAGTTACCAGGGGAGAACATTTAACTTAAAAAATACGAAGGCACTTGCACTCCGGAAATCAACATAACGTGAGAAATGTGAAGCTACATGCACTTTAAAAACCAGCTAATGATCCAAAGTAGTTCAGATTATAAACACTAAATGATGCAAGCACCAAAAAACACAAAATGCAACATGGTGTACAAGGACTACAAACATGGTCTGTACCTGCTTGAATTATTCGTTCTCTGGCTGAAAATATCGAAGTGTAATTGCACGTATAACCAGTGCGCAAACTGCATATCAATATATCTATCCTGCACAAGTATGCCAATAGTTTCAAACAACAGATTAGAAAAGTATTTATGCTATGTTGTCATGATACGGGAATTTTTTGGTAGATGGCCTCGACGTTTCCTCAAGCTATGAAAATGCACTATAATTTGCTTGTCATCAATGCCTGCAAATCTCTGTCTCTCTCAACATAGTAGATCATCATTAGACACTAAATCCTTCAATGAGCTTGCAAAATGCTTGCATTAGATCCCTCATTATACACTATATGTTCATCACCAGGAGCATGTAAAATGTTTGCATCAAATCCTTCATTAGCAGTCTGTTCATTAGACACTTCAGGCTCAAGAACAACATGAGCTTGTATGTTTGCACTGGAAACTTGATTAGATACATCAGATTCAGTCAGTTCAGTATTGATTGGGGGAGTTATAAAATAAGTAGAAATTGGTTTCAATTTCTCATAGATTCCCTACATACAAGCAGTTTTACAACACCGTCAGGTTTAACTATTGGCCAGAAATTAAAGAGTTGAATTAGATATAATCAGGGATGTGATGTACCTGCTCGTTGCGCATGCTACTCTTGAAAGCTACGACTGTCCGTTTGCGCAAGCTCGATGCCATGCCCGTGCTGCCGCCGATGCCTCCCACGCAGGCTACACCCAGGGTTGGATCTTCATCTTCTTGTCCTTCCGTTCGCTTGAAGCCCGGCGACCGCCCTCCAACGAGGGCGCGAGGAAGTGCTGTGTCGGTCTGTCTAGCGGCGGCTAGGTTAGGAGCGAACCAGACTGGAGGCTGGAGCGAATGAATTGGGATTTTTCCTGCTGTCGATCGATATGTGAGGCGCTCGTTTGGGCCGCGAGCCTGCTATAGGGCCTGCCTTGCACTTATATTATTGGCCCATCCAAATTGAAACATTTTTCTTCATTTTTTACATTGCCTGCTTGTGCGTTGGGACGAACAAAACTAGCATGGGCCAACCTGGACGACTCAAACTAGGTGCACACTTTCTAGCCACCTGAGGCGGCCGCCCATACCAGCCCCTATGGCGGCGTCGCCCCTTTTTGCGTGTATGATTGGATAGTGAAAAAATATTCCAGTGGCGCTTTTGATTTACCCACAGAATGGTTGAATTGCTTGTTTCTATGAACTAAGTTCGCCAATAATGTGAAGGATGCCAGTCTTTTCATCCTATTATAGATTGCTTAGATCTCGATATGCCAAAAGTAATTGCATGAAATATACAGTAAAAGCCAGTGTGATGTGTTTGGCTACAACTAGTCTGACTACACATCCTCATATAACATATCAAGGACGCACCATCTTACCAGATTAACCATTCGACTTACCCATGCAGTGTGGGAAGAAAGAAGTATTGGGACTGCGTATTCAAGCAATTGATGCCATGGACTCCTTCGTATAACCTTGTAAGCAAAAAAGAAGTTGCAGTGTGCCTGTACAAAGAACTAGCGTAAGTTCAGTTACCTGCTTCTCAGAATTTTAGTTAGCCACTTATTGCAAAATTGTTCAATTACGCTGCTTGGCTTAATTTAGTTTGCTACTGATTACATAATGGCACAACCTATTAATCATATTGTAGACTGCGCCTATCTATGTGTTTGATACTTACTGTTAAGAATTACCTGTTTGCCTTAACTTAAATATCTACTTGTTTGTTTAACTGCTTTGCTGCTGCAACAGCAGGTTACAATGATGTTAATAACTACTTTTCAGCATCCAATTGAAACTCTTTAATTCCTTGTTTGTTTAACTGGTTTGCTGTTATAACTCCCAATTGAGATGTTTTGCTAACTTCAACTTTTCTGAATCCAATCGGAACTTTAATGGCAAAACAGGTTAGCCCAAGATCAAAGAGCGAGGTCCCCATGGACGTTGCATCATCCCACAGCAGTGGCACCGGCCCAATCGTGCATTATGAATTGCCAACTGCTGATGCTCTAGAGGCTAAACTAGTGGTAGAAAGAGATTCTGCTTCTGCACTTAGAGATGAAGTTGACATGTTGAGGAAGCAAACAACACAATCACAAGCAGTACTCAAGACAACCATTAAATATTTGGTGGATTTCAAAACGAAGCAAGCTGAGACTGACCAGATTGTTAAGGTCCTGAAGGAAAAAACGAAATTAAATTCCTACTTGGTAAATCATAGGTGAAATGTTCTTTCCATAGTTGAATAATCTTTGTGTTGTCTGTTCATGTAATCAATCAAACCATTTGTTTTAGAGATCATGTAATAATTGTTTCTTTTTGTTTTTTTGTTTTTAATTTTATTTGATCACAAGTCTGTTTTAATTGATAAGACTCGGAGACATTTCATTTGGATTGTTGTGCCAGACCTACAATATGCCAATTGGGCTGAATGTGCATTCAGCAATAGTAGTATAGATGGACCATAAGTGGCACGCATCAGAAAGGGCCAAGATGCTGGCTAAAAAAAGGATGTTGTTGTATCCAAAAAAAAGTACAGCGGCTTGGCTTATGTATGTTAGTTGATATTAATGATCCATATACTCTATAAGTGTTTATATGTCCGTTAGTTCCGTACATTCTTGGTTGATTGACTCGGTATTTGAATCTTGGTACATCGCTTGTGTACATATCTAAATGGGAGTACACCTTATGCTACGTGTGACATTTGAGTTGGACATGAAGTGTTCCAAATATTCAAATTCACCTTAAACTGGATTCTAGTTTCTGAATTTGAGTATCGGCATTTGTAAACCATATTCATATATGACAGTTGAATACATATTTGTTGTCCTTTTGAAGATATATAAAAACACATAGAATGATTTGTAAAGATTCATATAGGAATACAAAATGGATTTGAATTTAGTTGCCAGGGTAAACGTGGATGCTTATTGTCCCAAAATTCGAAAGAAACAGCAAAATGTCGACTCCCACATCGGCTGCCCGAAGCCAAGTGTTTGGGAGATGGAAATTACTGTCTACCCATTACACGGACAATCCATCGACCCGATTTCCACTGCTCTAAATAGGGGTAGGTTAGTAACTTCAATTAGACGTGACACAACCGCCTCTGAGCCCATTCTGACACGGTGGGCGTCAAACATGGGCGGCAAAACTCATTTGATTCAAGCTCGTCCGAAAGACCTCTGTTTCTCCCTCCATTCCCCATTCATACACGGTGGGCGGCAAAACACCCTCTCCTCGTCCGAAATAGATGTAGGCTAATATTTTAAATAGGGGCAGATGTGTAACTTACATCAGACGTGACACAACCGCCCTACCTATCAGCCCCGTTCATACACCATGGGCGCCAACCGTGGGCGGCAAAACACCCTCTCCTCGCCCGAAATAGTTACCGGCAAATATTTTGGAGATGCGAGATTACCGTCATATCCCCAACCGACGAGACGTCCAAATTTGAAACGGGGGATAAGTTCATAACTTTCCCATATTTCAGACAGGCGCGTCCCAAAAACATGGTTCCCCGTACCTCTCCCTCCATTTTCCCATTCATACACCGTCCGCGCTAGAACACCCCATTCCCACACCAGCCTCTGTCCGCCACCCCATCCATCGTCGCCGTCCTCCACCACATCCATCGCCACCATACTCCACCATGCCAGAGCGCCTACCAAGACCGTGTCGTCCACTACTAGAGATGGATGTTTCTCATCCACGGCGACGGACCAATAGCCTTGCATCGCGTCCTCTCGCTTCATCGGCGCTGTCGTCCTCTTTGCCGGGGCCGCTCACACGACCTTCTCTTCCACCGCAACGGGACTTATCCCACGATGCACCCGTCTACCGTCGCAGATCTGCTTCAACGCCACCGACAGCCATCGCACCCCCGATGCCTACACGGCGCCGCAAGAGAGGTGGTACTTCATATCTCCTCAACTTTTTGATCTCAACCAGAAAATAGATCTTAACTTGGTTACTCTACTTTCTTTTCAGCTCTTAGAATTTAGTTCTTAGTTCGAAGCAAACAATGGATGCTAAATATCATTTCTCCGGTTTGCAGCTTCAAATCTGCCACGGCACAGCCATAATACGGTTCAATTGATCATGCTTAGGGTTTAATTGATCATGTTGGTTCCGTGGTGGTTTCTTTAATAGAAATCAGAGGGGAAACCCTCTTTTGCTAAAAAATATATTCTTAGAGTTTCCCCCTTTTATGATCACTATACAATCAGAATACATGCTTCGTGTCATAATAACACTGCTCCACCCATCAAGATAAACAAGCTTAGTTGTTCAAATACGAATCTGATATTATTAAAACAGAGTTGTTTAATTGGTCAGCTAAATGTTCCTAAATTAGTTTCGAAAATGCATGTTCGCCGCTCGGGTGTGTATCTCTGTGTGTGGTCTGGTGTAACACCCCGGATGTAACTTTCCCAATTTGTACTCCAACTCTTGCCGTTTCCGGCGTTAAGTTATTTTATTTTCTCGGGTTCGGGTTTTTGTCTCCGTGTATTGTTATCATTGTCATGCATCTCATATAATGTCATCATGTGCATTGCATTTGCATACGTATTCGTCTCATGCATTTGAGCATTTTCCCCATTGTTCGTGTTGCATTCCGGCGCTTCAATCTCCTCCGGTGGCCATTTCTAGCTTTCTTTCGTGTTTGGGGATTAAACATTTCCGGATTGGACCGAGACTTGCCAAGCGGCCTTGGTTTACTACCGGTAGACCGCCTGTCAAGTTTCGTACCATTTGGACTTCGTTTGATACTCCAACGGTTAACCGAGGGACCGAAAAGGCCTCGTGTGTGTTGCAGCCCAACACCCCTCCAATTTGGCCCAAAACCCACCTAACTCTGCTCCATCACCTAGAGCGTTCGATCATGATCGCGTGGCCGAAAACCGCACCTCATTTAGACTCTCCTAGCTCCCTCTATGCCTATAAATACACCCCTCCGTTTTCGGATCTCCGTCTCCCCCGTAACCCTAAAAAACCTGCTCGCGCCGCGCCGGACAAAAATTCACGCCGCGGACATTGTCCGGCCGCTGCCCGCGCCTACCGGGAGGCGCCATGTGGCGGGCGCCGCCGCCCCGCGCCGCCGCCCCGGCGAGCCCGTG